>NW_015115862.1:11398-39184 GCF_001443285.1 Poecilia latipinna
GCGCCTGACGGACCCGTTGCATGCAGTCACTAATTGCACCACTAGGTGGCTCCAAACAAATGCATTGATCAAAAAATCTCAAACACATACAACCCTACATTCATTTTGATCAAAACTCACAGACACACACAAGTTTTTCTCTCTGTTACACACAACCCACATATGAAGGCCTTAATCCTCGACGATTCCCGGCCTTGACAACCTTTGCTGTATGTCTCCCCCTTCTCTCATTACCCACTTTCCTGTCAATTAACTATCAAATAAAGGTCACTAGAGCCAAAAAAAAAATCTTAAGTATTTATATATTCATTGATTAACATCTTGAGCACTTTTTAAAAATGACAAGTGTACATTGTGCATTTTTTTCAATAAAATTTTAATCTTAATGCAATATTGAACAAAAACAGTGTAAATGTGTTCTCTTAAGAAAATAAACAGGAGCCAACTTGAAGCTCATGATAATTTATGAGCTTTTCTCAAGTGCACTCCAACTCGGAACAAAACCAACAACAAAAACAAATATTAAGATGTGCAGTCATCTGGGAATATCTACAAATTTACAATAATTTTATATGATGTGTATATAGAGAATTGAGAAACACTTTATGCTGGCCTCTTGGTGTCTTATGGAGATCAGGACCACACACACAGTGCCAGACTGGGTTGGTCCTATTTTTTATTTTATTTTTTTTTAAAGACTCCAAGCAGTGAGGGGTCACACTTGTCAGTCAACTGTGAAAGTTTACTTTATGTTGGAAAGGAGACAGTCTCCTTTCTAACATCCCAACATCCTTTGTGCAGATGATGTGGTACTGTTGGTGTCTTCAAGCCATGGCCTTCATTGTGGACTGGAGTGGTGGCCAGTCGAGTGTTAGGCAGCCTCTCTTCTAAATATAAGACTATTGTTTTCCACTGGACAGGGTGTTCTTCCTTTTTTTTTTTTTTTTTTAGGTCAAGAAGCCTCAAACACACAATTTCAAACCCTTTGTGGTAGATAATCGGTACAGGTTCAATCTTGGTTCAGACACAAATGTTCCTCTGGTCTGTCTTGACAAAGAAAGGGCTGAGCCTAAAAAGTTCTTGATTTGCCAGTCAGCCTAAATTTGAGCCTTCAGCTATGACCAACATGTATAAATCATGACAGAAAGAACAACACGAATTGGGTTCCTTAGATTGTCAAAGTCACCCTCTGAGATAAAAAGGACCTCTGTCTCCTTTGGACAATTGTTTGTCAAAAGTGGACAGCTGAAATTGTTTAAGCATCTGATCAGGACTCTTCCTTGGAGGTCTTCCAAGCACGTCAAACAGGAAGGGGATGGACGTTACAGCAAATGTTTGAGTGTTAAATCTATATCCTTTTAACAGGTTTTATGTGTGTGATATAACTTGATTGACTGGTTTACTGAAGATGACAAATATAGTAAAAATGTACTTTTGTCTTGTGTGGCATCAGTACTCAACTTACAATGCAGGCTGAAATATACAGAGTTCAGAGATTTGAAAGTACCTTAGGTTGTATCAGAGAGTTACAGGCTAATTGATAGTTTTGTCATATTTTATACCATGGTTACAGCTGTTACTAAAACATAAATTATATTTAGAAGTATTTAATGCTGAGTCTGTCTAACCAAAGTATCCATGAAAGAACACAGCCACAGCCAGGAGAATGATGGCGTTTGCGTTAACAACGTTCCTCCAGAGAGGTTCTTCTGTTGTATCTGTGAGCTTCTTCTTCATCTCTGCCTCCTCCTCTTTAGTCATTTTCGGTGCTTTTGTCTTCTCCAATCCACAGAAGCACATTACTGCTTTCTTGCAGAATCCTGGCTCCTCCTCAGGTTCTGAAATAAAGGTAAAAACATTTTTGTTTTTTTTTCTCCCATCAGGAAAGAAACAAAAGAATATACTATTTACATTTTTCAAACATGTCTAAACAAAATTCAAGAAATCCATTATTTCCAGAGTTTAAAAACCCTGCGATTTAAAAACCAACAATATTTTAAACATAAATCTAACTCATCATCACCTTCCATATTCTTTTCATCCTCCTCATAGTTAACCCAATCATCCTGTTCAAGGTCGATTCTCTCCTCGGTGCTGTCCCTCAGACTCCAACACAGTCTATGCAACTAAAAAAAAAATAAAAAAAAATACATTATATTTAGAAATTTTATAAATGTGTATACTCCATTTGTTTTCTGTTTTTGGTCAGGTTGAATAATAAAAATCATATAAATGTGTGCCATCAGCTAAGATATCAGTATCACATAACAAAAGCAAAACAAAAGCAAAAGACATTGTGAAGATGCTGCTTGAAACTGATAGGACAAATCCTATGACAAGCCATTACTCCAAAAACAACATAAAAATTCAAGGAAATATAACTTTGAATATTCTACACTAGTATATGTAGAAAATGATATAAATAACATGGCTATGGGAGTTATTTTTCAAGTCGGTAATCACCGATAGATCAAAACCGGCTTTATCTTGCGTTGATCACTTACATGCTTATCGTCGATGGGTTTGGTTATGAGAGAGACTCCAATTATAACGATGCAGGTGATAGTAAACAGGATCAGCCCAAAGTACAGGTAGTGCACTCCACATATGATAGCAGGACAATCACTAGGGCTAACACAGTTCCCTGTCCCAAAGGCAAACTCAGCGATCATCCTGGTCAGACCTACAATCAGACCAACGATGAGTCCATAAAAGGCACCCTTACAAGAAAAATAGAGAAAAAATAAAGTTACAAGGGTCACACTTAGAAAATAAAAAAATAAATAAATAATACAAGCTTCTTTTTGAGGTTTGATATGAAAAAAATAAATATTGCTGTTTGGGAATGATAAATTGTAGTTGCTCAGTGGATGTCCATAAAATTAGGTATTGTGAGTATCAAACACACTTGGATCAAATAAACTGCTTGCTACCAGCCTGTTGCATAGATGATTGAAAGTTGGTGAGGGAATTCAGACATTTTGAAGCAGAGATGCATCTAAAAGTTGCAGGATGGTAGCCTTTGGTGACTGGACTTGGGGACCCCTGGTTTAGATTATTCCACATATATTTATCATCATGGCATAGAATAGCATTTGTGCCCTGATTTAGCAAAATATTGTAAGCTGGTTCCAATTAAGTCTCAAAATTCCCAAGGCAAAGCTTATTATCAACAACAACTTTTCTAAATCAGAAGTAAACTCACAGCCTCATTGACTCGCTTCCAAAAGATGGCGAGAAGGAAGACGGCAGAAATAGGTGGAGCCAGATAGCTGATGATTGACTGGATGTAGTCAAAGAGCTGACCACTCTGGGCTGACTGCACCACAGGGATCCAGGCTATGCTCACACCAATGAGGAACACAATAAACACCCTGCACAGTCGAGAACAAACACGCACATATCATAGATGTCACAAATGCAAACAGTATTCAAATTAAACACAAACCAAAACAGTTTTACCTGCCAGCAATCATCAGTTCCCTCTCTTTGGCACGAGGACGGATCTTAGTATAGATGTCCATGGTGAAGAGAGTACTAGCACTGTTAAATATTGAAGTGAGGGAGCTCATTAGAGAGGCCAACATCACTGACAGCATCAAACCCCTGAGACCTGCAACAGAGTTAGTAAGTTATGCAAAAATAAAATTAAATGACAAAGTTAACGTTTAAATCCACTCACCATTTGGCATAAGATTCATGACCAATTTGGGATAAGCAATGTTTGTGCATGCCACGCTAGAGCCACAGTATTTCTGACATTCTTCTGGGTCCACACATGCCACCACATCTGGATTAAGTTAAAATTAAAGAGACTTTAGTTAGGTGTCTGTACCCTATGGAGGGCATTTCTGACAAGCAGGTTTGCATTATTCCAAACAAGTTAAGAGACTTCAAAACCTCACAGACCTGTATAGAGGATCCTGCTTATCATCCCAGGGAAAACCATGAGAAACATGGGCAGCAGCTTCAGGTAACCACACAAAATGCAACCTGCTTTCACATGAGAGAGATTCTTGGCTGAGAGGCAACGCTGGACAATCACCTAGAGAAAAAAGATCCAGCTTTTGTCGCAAGTGCAAAAGACTACAGGCATCAAATGCATTTACAATAAACATCTATAGTGCTGCAACTGAAGCATCACATCCTATTCAAATAACTTTGCTAAATTCATAATGTAAACAATCAGTTCAAAGTAAAAATAGGATACAAACTTAAGCCAACTTTACATTATCAAATTAAATCAAGTTTGCAAAATATCTGTGGAGGATTTTTTTTTACTATCAGCTGGCAACCTCTGACCAGCTCAGTAACTCTGTCTTAAAAAGTTAAGATAAAAAGAGTGTGAACAAATCAACTTTCAGATTTTATGGCCTTTTACAGTTTGTGGTATGTAGTAAAACCAGTTACTGAGTCAGAGAAAGTAAAACTTCCATACAGTCAAAGGTGGTGATCATTACCAACCTGATCAGTGCACCAGTACCAGATGGTCTGAACGGTGAGTCCAAATATCAGGGCAGGCCAGGGCAGGTCTCCATTTATCGGATCTCTGAAAAGGTGGAAGGCGTCTTCCCGAGGCTCGTAGCACTCTGCGCTGATGTTACCGGTGATTGAGGGAACTGACATCATGTACCTGTGCTTCATATTTTCATAGCCTCCCACTTCGTTGAAAGCTGAGGATTAGACTGAAGTTTATGCTTCAGTTTCTCAATAATATGACAATAAAACACATGTGGGTACAAAGTGAAATTATAAATAATGATTACTATTTATTACCAAAACCCATGAGAATGAAGGATCCAATAAGCATGATGACGGTCTGTAAGGTGTCTGTGTACATCACTGCAGCCAGTCCACCTGAGATAAAACATGGCGTTAGCAATCTGTAACATTTTTCAGAGTACTATTTGAGAGATTTTATTTTTATGGAGATGTTCTTTAACCGCTTGACTTTTAAAAGATACAATCAGTTGCATTACATAGTGCAAATCAGCAACTGAGAACCATTTTAGTACTTACTGTGGTCTATTAGTGTCTCACAGACACCTTTAGAGAGATAAGCATAAACTAGACAGTTAAGGCAGGGGAGTTAGGTTAACGTGACTTTGTTTTTAGATCTCTGCAGTACATGTGGCCTTGAGAAAACTTTCCCCTCCTTCATGTGCAATTTGCTTCGATAAGACTTATTTGTTGGCTAAGTTTATGAGGAAGATGAGGATCCATAAAAAGAAAGTGAATTTCTTTCTGAGGATGCACCTGTGACGGTGTACAGTGCAGTAATCGCCAGTAGAGCGATAACAGCAATGTAGATGTTCAGTCCCAGAGCCTCCTGGATGAAAATGGCACCAGAGAACATGTCGGCCTGGGAGGAGACAGACACAACATTTGACTTTGATTGCATTTCATTGTTGAAAACAGGAAGGTTTTAGTCAGCAGCTACACAAACTTACTGAGATCTTAGTGAAAGCGTACAGCAAGAGGGAGAGCACGGAGAGATAAATACGGATGCGCTGTCCTCCGAACCTCTTCTTCAGATACTCGGGCATGGTGACCACCTAGATACACAGATAGCGATGATACTTTGGTTTTTAAATTGCCAAAGTTTGGTAATCGTGGTACTTTTATTGTAAATAGAAAATACACTCACATGCTAACTTAATAGGTATGCATCTATGCAACAGCAGCTCAGAAACCATCTTGTAGATACAACAGATATATAGAGAGTCTAGATATAACAAGGTGTCTAGAATACCTTCTTTGAACACACAAGATGTCAGTCTTTGAAGCACATGGGCTACAACAACAGATGAACACCCTGAGCACCACTGCTGTCTGCTAACAACTAAAAGTTGAGGCTGCATTTTACATAAAGACACCAAAATATGAAAATAATACTTTGGAAAATGCTCCCTTGTCTGACTAATCTTGATATTCAACATGAACATTCAGAGAGTATGGATTCCTTATGACTTCTATTGGACTAGGTATGGAGGATATTTTCTTGATAGACTATTGATCCCCTTAAAAACCGAAGTCTATCTGAGTATTGTGACTTTTTGACTACAATATATCTTCTGAAGGCTTCTTCCAGCAGGATAGTGCAAAATGTTACAAAGCTCAAATGAAGTTCAGCTGGTTTCAGATTCACATAAATGCAACATGCGGCAACTGCATGATGCAACTATATCACTTTAGACCAACATCAAGGAGGAATAATTCAGACATCATTTTTGATCTATGCCAAAACAAAAATCATTTTGAAGGCAAATGTTGCTCTGACCTATAATTATCAAGGCGTCCCAAACAAAGTGTTCACAGCTTACCCCTGCTTTGATGTAGATTGGTACAAACAGCCATCCGAGAATGACCATAAGAACAAGAGCCTGCAACACACAGAACCACAAGAAGCATTGAATAAAATAGAACAAGATTATTTGCTTTACTTTTTTTCAAATCAACATTTATATTGATCTGTAAACTTTAAGGTCCCCTCTGAGGGGGAACGTCTGTGCTTGTGTTATTGACAAAGGATTACTCACGTTCCACTCAAATCCACAAATGGCAATGCCAGCGGCAGCAGCGGTACCAGCGATCCCTACAAAGTGGACGCTGCCAATGTTGCTAGCAAAGAGCGATGCCCCAATCTGTGGAGAACATCGAACAATGAGTGTCAAAGAAAAAAACACATTGAAAAAAGATGCTGAAGCGAAAACCTGAGATAAATTGGAGAGAACAATGTACTTCTACAAAATAAACATTTATTTTTAATGCACACAACACAGAAATAACTGTTTTAGACTTAGATACTGCATCTTGTTGTCAATGTGCGCAGTGGTAAAACAAATAGTTTTCTGTACCGACTTTATGTGTCATAACAAAGATCTAATTCTGACAGTTTGGTGAGAATAGAACCAGATGAACAGACTTTAAAAGCACTTTTCTCAGTTAAAAGTAGGTTTGATGGTGCTTGCTTTATGAGAATGTTGCAATCTGATTGACAAAGAAAATTATTCTTCTTCAGTACAGTTCATGCTATTTGCATAGAAAAATAAAAAGTAGGGTTCATCCAGTGTTTCCCTTTACTCCATTAAAAAAAAAAAAAGATATATCAACATTTACTTTAATATTTAATATTTCTCGTTGGCAATAGACTGAAAATTGCCAACGAGAAGATATTCCTGTTTTGTATTAGTCTTAACTTTACAAGAACATGGATTCATTTAGTTTCCTGACTCTGCATAACCAATCTGACTGGGATTTTATCCAGTAAGAATAAACAGAGTGGTTTAGGTTGTTGTTCTGTTCATCTCAGGCTGCAGATAATGAAATAAACAACCCAGTAAGGATCAGATAATTACTAACTATACCATTGGTAGGCTTAATAAAAAAGCATTTTGTCTGCGTAGATCTAATTTTAATCTTATGTGTTAAGATACCCACCGGCCACCACACCATACTCCTCCCTGCGAGGAAGAAGCCACCCACAGTGGATCGATTGGTGCGGACCATAGCCTGCACCGAGAAAGCAGAATATCTTAGGCAATCCATAAATCTGAGCAAGAGATGCCCTAACTCTAGTTAAAATCAAATTGCTTCACAAAACTCAATGCATAGATGAAGGCATGTAAAAATTCTCTGATCTGACAAACACTTTTACTGTATCGGGATGCTAAGTTAGATTCTGAATTTGCAAAACATTTGTTCACTGCTTTTATGTTTCATCTGCATGACAAATCTCTCTAAGACAGACAAAGTAAGACAAGAAGAAGTGTAAAGGTTTATTTGAACATAAAAAAGCTAAAAAAAAAAAAAAATATATAACAAAAACCCAACCATGAATACTTTGTAAAACTCACCCATACTCCCACAGCCAGGACAACCACAAAGTAAACAACAATAACGGAGATGTCTGCTGCATTATTGAGAGCCGATGCAGGCGATTGCTTTTCCGTGTTTCTTACGATGCGGGAAAATCCAAAATAATCCCAAGACATTTTGCTCAGAGTGGGTGTGCAGCGAAGGAGTGCTACTGGAGTCTGTCCTCAGTGACTGCAACACGTGCACAACACTTACCTTTATATCTTTTGTGTTTGTGTGTGTGACAGAAAGAGGGAGGGATAATTGATAATGGGTTTATTGTGTTCTGTTCTGCACAAAGAATGAATGTAATCTAAAAGTGAAGCTCCAGTTTTTCGTCATTTTGCTGTTGAGTCTTTCATAAGTTTGTTTTGTGCAGTTTTAATACAAATGTTGGGAAAGTACATAAAACATGACATATTCTATGTATTTAGTTGGGATGAAATTCATAACAAGTTAATAACTTTTAATGTTTTTGCGTGTTTTTATTGGTATCTATCAAACAGATTAATTGATTAAACAGATTTGCATAATGCTCCACTTTCTGATTTTTCTATGAAAATCACTGCCCCACTGAAGATGATACAAAATTCAGCAGCAAGAATGCTGCCAGGTGCAAGTAAGAAATTTCTTTTCTTTAAATTGATTTTTTTTTGTATTTTTATTTGCTAGTTTTAATACAAACTATTGATATGATTATCTTACAAACTGTCTTCAGAGAACAGTAATCCATTCCTACATGTGGTTAAAGCTAAAACAGATGCTGAGGCATCATTAATTAATTATGACTCTTCTTTGTAGTAGTCTGTCTGAGCACCTGAGGGCAGCTTAGAGCACCGATGTTTCTGAAAGCAAACTAGCAACCAAAGCTTTGAAGCATGTTTTCTTCTTTTTTATTTATTGATTTTTTGCAGCTCAGGAATTCAAGTTTTTGTTTTAGGCTAACTCTCTATAACATTTGAACTCTGTTTATACATCCTTGGATAATTACATTTTCAAATTGTTTCAGGTGCCTTTAACATCATTGAACTTTTTAAAAAAGATTTTAAAGCATTTGTAGCCTTTATTTACAAGTAGCTTGACAGGAAGCAGGGCAGAGACAGAGGAGGTGGACATATCATTATGGGCTCAGGTCAGGAATCAAACCCAGGTCAGCTGGATTAGGAGCGATAGCCTCTGTATGAGGTGATCCACCACTCAGACAGTTTTTAAAAATTAATTTTTATTATTTTTTTATTTTTATGTACCTCGTGGTTAACAATTTTCTATTGTTTTATGTAATTTCACATTTAATCTGTTACTGTTTCGTCATTCACAACTGAGATTCGATATGTTCAGATTGTATGTGACCTTTTATACTAGTTGACTGTTTTTTTTGTCTGTTTTGTTATTGCTTCCTGTTTGTGTACTTGTTCCTTTGTGTTACACCTGTAAATCTCTCTGTGTTGTTGATTGTATAAAATGTTTTCTATTAATTAAATTAATCTGGTGATTGATGATAAGTATTATTTTTTCTGTTAGAAACAAGCTTGGCTGCAGCTATAATGCCCAGTCAAACGCAGTTACATTACCTGACTTTGATTAAATGTAAATTTACGTCAAATGAAATTATAAGGAGGTACAGTAAATAATTACTTTGATCTTGACAAACCGAGATGGAGAATAGTGCATGTAGCAATTTATTGAACTGAAATCCCCCACTAAAGACTTTTACTATCAATCTCCTAAAACCTTAGAGATAGTGTACTGAAAGATGTTTAAAATTTTAATTTTTGCAGCTTAATTAACACAAAGTTGCATGGTTTCTGTCATTATTCATGTTTCATCATTATTTTACTTGTTCCAGGATTGTATTTCATTTGTAATGAGGTTCTCACCATTTCTCAATCAAAAATAGCCAAATCAAGATTTTTTTCTTGATGTCTGTCATGTTTGTGAAATTTGACTTATTGACAAATTGCGTAACGTAACTGAATAGCATTCAGATCTTAGTGAAAACTGTTTTTCATCCACATGTTTGCCAAAAGAAAACCCAACTTTATCTCAAACTGTAAGACAAACGAAAAGCACTTAAATTAATTTTCACTCCACTACACAAACTGTTTATGTTCCTAATAATAATGGGTTTCTTATCAGCTTGTTAATAATTAGCCTTAGGAAGAATGAGGTAGGGCCAAAAAAAGGGAATAGCAACCCTCGTCTGCAATAATTCATGTGAATTATGAGACAGTTGGAGACGCTGGAGTATTTCAAGGCTGTTGTTTATTTAACCTTAAAAATAATTTCAAATGCATACATGGAATAATATAAAAGCAACATTAAAGGAAGCAACAAAACAGACTCATGTTTTCTGTTCATGTTAATAAAGCCTACAGCAGTGACCAGAACTTATACAACAGTATTTTTGTCATTTAAATCTATTTAGTAGATGTTGCATAAAACAGCCACTAGATGTCTCTGCAGCACCACAAACCCAGGCGTGCCCTGTGGGACTCGTCCCTTTTCCATCAAACCTAAATCAAATCCTCAACCTTTCCTTAATATGTTTGATACAACCAGCTTCTTCAGTAACTTGTGGATTACCTTTCCTAAGGAGGGTGCAGTAACTGGGTAGCAGTCTTTGTGTCGGCTGAATTAAAAATATATTTTTTATTGGTTGAAGTAATATGCTTCTTTTTTTTTTTCTTAGAGTCATTTGCTTAAAGTCATGATCATCGAAATGACCAAAAATAAATAACTGAAATATGTTAATTTAATTTATATAATTCCACAGCAAAAATACTCAACTTCACTGAGATCTACTTCTGAAATTCAAGCAGAAATCAGGTGAAGCTAAAGCTATTTCTAAATCAAATTTTAACAAAACAAATCCTGTAATTTTAAACAAACAACAAATGCTTCAGGCCAAGTAGAGCCAAAGGTTGTTTTATTTATATATATATATATATATATATATATATATATATATATATATATATATATATATATATATATATGTGTGTGTGTGTGTGTGTGTGTTTTTTTTGTTTGTTTGTTTGTTTTTTTCCAAGGTTTGCAACACCAATGAAAAACAAAATAAATGCCACAAAGCATCAGCCAGAGCTATGTGGACAGGAAGACTCAGACTGGGGAGCTATCTGACTGTTCCTGTTACAAATGGCCGCTTAAAATCTCTAAATGGGGACAATCAATATGCAGCTGAATGAGAATCAATCACTGGAATGAGGCCATACTCTTTGAGGATTAGTGCTTGGATGAATTTGTTGGATTTAATCCTGATTTCCAACCAAACAAGATCTTCCAGTGAGTGCTAATGGGAAAATATGTTGCCAACGGGTTTTTTTTATTTTTTTATTTTACTTTGTTAAAGATTCAAGTCCAAGCAAAAGAGCCACAAAAAGCACATCACAGAGCTGATCATTTCCCAGTAGTGGGACACCAAAGACAGCACAAACAAGTCCTATTGTTTGGTCCGTATGGTATTGAAAAAAAGGTTTTGGGTTTCTTATGAGCGACTTTCCGTGTCTCATATTTGTAAGAGATAAAATAAACTGTGCAGAAGACCTGGTACACCGAAAGGAAACAATAGTGGAGTCTTCTAAGACAGACTGACAGGAGGGAGCCATTTTGTGACTGCATGTTCAGCACTATGGGATTATTTTTGCTTTATCCATACACTTGAGTTGAATGAAAGAAAAACAATTTCCTAAATGCAGAACTTTGGTTTTGTCATAGATTTAAATATTTTTTCAATTATCATTTTATTTTTAACCTGTCTGATTATATCTACTCTGCTTCCTTAAAGTGTTCACACAGTTTCTCCCTCAGTGCCTCATTTAACACCCCCATCAGCTGCTCCATTTTCACGTAATCAGATTCACAATTGTTCTAGGAATCACTCCTCTCTGCACTTATCCTCCCCGTTTTTGATCACTGCTTGTCAGATTTTTCTATTGTTTTCCTTGTAGTGTCCTCCCCTCTGGTCTCCTGCTACATTCATAGCGATGAGGGCTGAACAAATAGCCTTGGTCTTACATATGAGATTAATGCAGAGGTGTACAAAGATTTAGCAAAGTTTCTTTTTAGAGCTGGTAGTCTCTATAAAGAAGAGACTCTCTGCTTCCAAATGATATCTTGCCTGAGGGGTTTGTTCAAAGTGGTGACGTTAGCAGAAGCAGAAAAGTGAGCATGTGCTTTTTAAAGTGTTTTACTACATGCCCATGTGATTGCTTTGGTTTGGATTAAATAGTGTCACGGAGGCTTTTCGCTCAGTCTTTTGATGTCATTTTGATATGCTGCATGTTTGGTTTGGTGATTCTCAGCATTCACACAGATCCTCTGTGCTGCTGGCGTCTCATGTAGCCCACTGAAGGAAGACGATCGTACTGAAGAGGCTCTGGGCGAGTTTGTTTTGTTACTTTTTGGATTTTTTGTGATACTGGTGGCCAATAAACAAGCAGGGAGAAAATGTGGGAAGACCTGCAGCAAATGTCTGATCCATGTTATTAACTTTGCTCATAACGTTCTAGCACAAATACAGTATTTGTGTCTTTGCAGCACATGTGCTAAAATGCCATTTAAAAGCTAAAATAGTGAAATTATATCAGATTTATGATAAATTACCAAATGAAAAGAACAGACATGGACTTTTTGTTGATATTTTGATATGGTTTCCAGTCATCACACCATTTCGGTTAATGTGGTATTTGCTTAAGTGCGTTGTTTTCAGAAACAAAGGTCATGACTTTTCGTTTCAGTCACTGCAGACTTAGTTATAAAGAAAACACCTGTGTTGATTGATTCGGTGTAACACCCTGCAGGTTTTGGCTTTAGCTCAGAGAAACGATAAAGCCAAGACGCGACTTAAAGATGTTTTAAGTTTTTGCAATGGTTTTCCAACATTGTGAGTAAAATATTGCATATATTGTTCGTCATTATTAAAACTTTCTATGCTGTGATTTGATTATGCTCAAACCTCACCTGCACAAACTAAATACTCCAGTAATCTTACAGCCAGTAGTCTGATTATTTTTGTTATGGTGGTTGAAAGGAGTACACTTTTAAATTCAAACTAACAGTGACCTCAGTGCTTCATCAAATATTTATATTTCTGTGATTTTTTTTTAATGAGAGGCCAGATACTGACACATTGCAAGACAGATTATGTGCAGCTAAAAATGCACCACAGGGGCTTCAACTGCATGAAAAAAGAACTTCAAAGCTATTTAATCTTTCAGTAGCTCTAGTATAAATACATGAAATAGTATCTTCATGTTTACACAGTCTTAGGCTGGACATGGACATTTTCTGAACATAGAAGTCAAGTTTTAATAAATTAAATATATGACTCTGGCTGGGCAAAGGAGACTAATCTACTAGCCTGGCAAAACTTTTAATTCTTAAACCTTCTCACATTATAACTCTGGAGACATTTCAATTGAAAACCCCAAGGTGAGAAGCTGTTCATCATATTTGTTTTTGTCTGTTTGTTGAAGCACAATGAGATTTTTTATCTTGAAAAGTGCAACATAAATAAAGTTTTACTTACATATTTGAAAGGATTGTCTAGACGAGGTCAGTGGTAAAATATTAAAGGTGTTTTCTGTGAGGATAACGGATTGTGACAAGATTGCTGAGGGCCAAGAGTTTAAAAGCCTGTGGACTGGAGTTGAATTTCCTTTCTGAAACCACATATTTCTTATGTAAGTGAAGAAATTGTTTCAAATGGATGTTGAGGAGGAAGGAATCATGTTTTAAGTGAAATTAGCGAAGGTTCATAGAGATAAATCTGAGATTATCATTCCGGAAAGTAACTTTATATATATGTAGAAATTAAGATTGTTAAGTAAGGACTCATACTCTCTTGTAATGATTTGATAACTCTTTAACTTCAGATTTTAAGTTAGAGCTGCTAATGTCAATGTACTCAAAGTCATCCTCGATTGAGAAGTGGAGAACAATTAATAAATTATCTTCACATGTTTTTATAAATAAACATTTTAAGTGTCGCTTACAGCTGTGTGCAGCTCATTTCAAGCTTATTCCTTTTAGCTTAACATCATAAATGCCGGTACTACATCAGAATAACAACGTCAGACCTGTGATTTGATTCCTTACAGATGCACATTGATGTGAATATAATTCAGTAGAAAACCATTTATAATCTCTTGCTTTGGGTTCTAACTTTGGACATACTTTCTGGAAAAAGTGCACTGCTCATTTTTGTCTGTCCGTTATTCTCAGTATATTTTTCAACTGAAGCAGCACAAACAAATGGCGGCACACGAATGCAAGCATGCTTACTCAGCCTAATATTCCCAGCAGGCCTTTCTGTCAACCTCTAAGCACCTAAAATGTGTTATGGGATACAGTAATTGCTACAGTCTAGACACAAATTACTTCTCTTATAGACGGCCAAATTAAGAAAAAGGAAACAGGCTGCATGTTCCCAAACAGCACTTAGGGTAAATATTGCAATTCAGTACAGAGTACGTCTTAGGAAACCACAGTGACATGGGACTTTGCAAGTGTTTACCTAGAAAAACAACGTGGTGGAACGAGTGTGGACATCGCTTTTTTTTTTTTTAAAGTGCGTTTGCAAGTTATAGTAAAATACATTAGAACTTCTCTTCTGACGAAACACACTCAAAATCAATTTCCCATATTTGATTTAGGTGGTTATGAATGTTAGTCTTACGCATTTAATGATATTTGAAATATTTATCTTCAAGAAATGGTCATGCAATAAACAATGGCAATGATTAAAAGAAAAATAGTTGCTAGGGTTGGAATTTATTGTGGATTAAACGTGTCGTTGTCTAGACTTGTGGTTAAAAGAAACGGGCCTCTGTTTTGCATCGTATTTGTGAAGGAAGACGAGGAGTGCCTGTTAGAAATTATTAGACATTCCTTCAGAATCTAAAAAGTGAGAAAAAAGATGTAAAAAGCATGCCTTAGTTCTATTTAAAATGAAAACAGGTGCCACGAATAGGGCGCTGTGTGACATTTAGCATCTTCTCATCGTCTTCCTGGAGACTATCTCACCAGGTCGCTCGCCCCTTTTGGCTGACGTCTTCGTTGGCGTGTTGTGCTTGACGGCAAAATGCTTTTCCACCAGCGGGGCTAAGATGAAGATTTGTTTTTAAAGTGGTTTCATATCCCACAATGCTCCTGCGACCCAGGAGCAAAAACTGTCCAGACTCTGCAGGGTTGCTGTAATTTCAGCGACTTAGAATGTAATCGCATACTCAGCATATTCAGGTAGAATATTAACAACACTTCATGGGGGATCAAGGTCTTCTTAAAAAAAAAAAAATCTTGAACACGGGAAGTGTCTTTGTAGCACCTTCTGGTGTTCAAAAGATCAACCTTCCTCAAGAGAGGTTGAGTGCTGGATGAAAGCGTACTTCCTGCTTTCTTTTTCCAGAAAAGATTGCTTGAGCAGCTTTTTGCACTATTACTGCCAAAAACGGCGAAAGCTCTACATACGACTTTTAAATCTACTTACAATATCAAAGGGTGGAACTGCATTTAGATGCAAACTATGAGACTAACACTGAGGATATAAAGACAATGAGAAATGCAGCCTGAATTTAGCTCATGTAGAAGTCAGCCTGTAAATTTAAATATTTCAAGAAAGTAACAAAATATATCTCTCACTATTTTGAACATTTAGGAAACAGATATAATTTAACTATCCTACCTGACCTAGAACAGAAAGAACTTTAGACAGAATTAAAGGCACAGTGTTCTGTAAAATGTTCTTCTTTCAGCTGTGCACCAGGTTACAATGTTATTCCTCAATCAAAAACATACCTGGAGCATTGCCTTGATTCTTTCATACGAATCGGAGCTGCAGTTTCGCAGCTCCCACCTCACAGAGCAGCACGTCCCCCACTCAGCTCCTTCAGACTAGCCAGCAGCAATTAGCAAACGCCTCGTGGAACTGCGCGCCTGACGAGCTTGTTACTCAAGCTGCTTCTCAGTGCAATGAGAGAAAAATATGTTGTTGAAAGATTAATAGAGGAGGGACGTTGTGATGACTGACAGTCAGAAAAAGCAGGAGTTTTAACAAGACTTGACTTTTATGCCCTAAGCTTTAAATTTTAAATGCAGGACAGATATATAATAGTGTGAATGAGTGACTTATGTCCAGTTTCATCAATTTGTGAATTTGACTAAAGGATATCTTCATGTTTATTATATTTTCTTTTAAATCAAACCATGCTGCTTTCTGAACTTTAGCAATCAACCCAAAAATTAACTCAAAAACAAGGCAACATTAACATTTTAAAAAGTACTGCCTTTAAAATTCATTTTAGCATAACATCTTAAATATCCTTTTTACTAAAAAAAGGACAGAAACTGAATTATGTGTATCTATGAATTTTCTTAAACAACTACTTGCACTCAATTGTCTTTTAATACTTTTTTTTTATTTTAAAGTAAGTTAGAGACATTATTGCTTTATTGCCTAATTAAAGTATTAGAATTTGAACACTTATCTAATGTGAATTCTGTAAAAGTTACTTGTCTGGACTGTGCATGGGGAAGTTTTCTGAACTGGTCAAAAAATGGCTGTGAGAGGAAACAGAGACTGTCTCAGATTGAACGGATGGTTTGCAGCCAGATGTGACCGATCTGGAAAAGTATCAAATCGACTGCATTGGTCCCGGACACGGAGTCGGTTCAAGAGGGCAGATGTTAAGTCTTTTCATTTTATTTTCAAAGACGTAATTTAAAAATAGTTCTGGAGCAGATAGTAGGCTCACGCTGCAGGGGTCAGCGGGGGGGAAGCAAGTCAAGTTTGGGCTGAAAGGCCTGGAGGATGAGTTTCGGCCGTCATCACTCTTTCTGTGACGCGAACAGATGAGGGCAGAGTGGTAAGATCAGTCTCTGTGGGTCAGAAGCAGAAGACTGGATTCATGGGAGATTTTCCGGCAGATAGGAGTGGAGATAGGAGGAGATGAGGTACTAAACTGCTTACAAGAAAGCCAGACGTGGAATTTTTATCCAGCAAGCCTGAAGGGCTGTCTGTTCGATTCTCATGAAAGTTTTAAACCCAGAGAGCAGGTGGGGGGCAGATAGGGGAGAAAATCTGCAGGAGGGAGGGATAAAGAGCGCAGAAAGGGATGTGAATGAACAGGATAGAGAGTTGAGCTGAGGACAGAAGCAAGCAGGGGGAATATGAAGCAGTGGGAACGCTGTCCAGAAAAAGTCTGAAAAAGAGCTGCTGAGGGAAATGGAAAGAAGCAGGTGAAGCTGCAGCAGTAAGGCGTTTTGTTTTTTTTTAAACACATTTCTCTGTTTTCTAACAAGAAAAATGTCTGGAACATCCAGGAGGCCTGCATAGGGCTTCCAGGGATTACATTCTGCACCGTTTCAAAGCCAAGAACTTCTGTTGGTGCCAGTAGGTTGGATTTTAGAAATACATTCCATTCATCTCCTGCTTGGACGTCTTACTGTTAATGTAACATGAGAGTGACTCTCCAACCTTCATCAACAAACCTTTAATTTGTACTTTTAATATGTAACAAGTCCAAAGTTTATGTATTTTAATGATATTATTAGATAAAGAGTGGCAGAGGAATCTTCTTTCATTTTTCCTCTGTTTTATCTTTTCAGTCACTTTTCAGATCATTAAACAAATTTTAGAACAAGAGAAAATATAAAAAGCATTTTTCATATCAATTATTTTACTTATTTAGGGGATAAGTTATCTAAACCAGACTGGCCCAATGTGCAAATATAACTGGTGGTGGAAGAACAACAACAGTCTAGTCCTGAGTTCAGGATCTAAACAACTCGCCATGATAGATGGAGCCATAAAGTTTGCTCCATACTTAATAAAATCTTGAAGGAGAGAGTCCAGCTATCTGCCCTTGACTTGAGCTCAAGGAGACTTGGCTCATGTGCCACGACAGTGATCTAAAACACACCGGCAGGTCCGCCTCCGAGTGGCTCCAAAAACAGAGAGAAGGCTGTGGGGTGGCCTAGTAAAAGTCTGGAGTCAAATCCAATTAAAATCCTATTTAATGACCTCAAATAGGCCACCTATGCTCAAAAACTCTCCAGTGTGATTTAGTTATTTAATTAAAAACAATTCTGCTAAGACGGGGAGAAAACTCCCACAGTTTAAAGACTCATTAGTTATTAGATTTAGGGAGCAGATACTTTTTCACACAGAGCCTCGTTGATTCTGAGCATTTCCCTTTAATAAATAAAATTGTCCTTCAGAAAATCCACTTTGCTCTGACAGATGTTAAAACTGATGATCTAGAAAAATAGAAGTGTGACAAAACAGTTTTTTTTTCACACGTTTGTATGCTAATTTTTATTCTTTCCAATATTATCTGAGAATCGGTTCAAAACAGTGTGCTGAATGCGCTACAGCTATCAACAAATCAATAGCTGTGACTATTAGAAGAAATTTATTAAATATTTAATGTAAAATTCTCTTTATGAAAACAACATTTTAAGCCTTTTCCACCTTAAACACGGCTTGCTGCTCCCGTGGGTTGAACATGGTATAAAATAGTGTGATAGAGTGATAAAGCACTATGAGAGGGCGACATTATTAAATTCTTCAGGCCGCCCCAGCTGTCCGGATCGCGCTCACAATCTAACAATTCCTCTGATTTATAGCGTTGTAAGAAAAATGTCTCGCCGCCATCAAGAGCAACAAACCTGTTACTGGGAAAACATACTGGTCCCAAACTGGTATAAATTCAAATGTAAGTAATAAAATCTATTTTTGTGGTACTTTATTTATTTATTTGCAGATAAAAAGATAAATTTCAACATACAATGGACATTCTTTGTGTTTTTTTTTTTTTTTTTAGAATTGGTCAGGCAGTTGATTATTTTATTATAGGAATAAGACTTACATTAACCATGCTGGCGTATTATATAAATACCTCTCTGTGACAAAAAAATAAATAAAAATTGTTGACTATACTCCATTGTTTTATGGAGCTTACTCCTAATTTCTTTGAACTAATAAATTAAAAACATTGTCCTTTGAGTTTCTTTTTTGCATCCATTTTGTAGCTCTGTGGCTTTTATAGCCGCCCCCGGCCCTGACGACATGATGGTCACAAGGCACAATTTCTGCAGAAAAAAAAAACAAAAAAAAAAACACATTCTCGTACTCTTATTTTCTCATCAGCAAGCTATATTTATGTTCACCCCTCAGAAAAATTCCCACTCTCTTGAATCAATCCCAGAAAGAGCACTTGTGACCGAGAGTTGCTCTTGACATATAAAAGTTGAGCAACTTGCCAACAGATAACGTCCAAATTAAAGGGATGAGAGAGTTTGGTGAAGGCTTGTGCGATCTGTGCTGTCACCTGTGTGCTGTAAGCCACGTTTAAGCAGGAAAATTGTCACATGGACGTTAATGAAGAGCATCAAATTAGTCACGAATGTGAACCTGGTTTGATCAAAGTAGACTATTTACACACACTCTACAATTACTGGAGCTCAAGGTGAAAAAGGAAAACGGCAAAACGGCTTAAAATAAACGAGTCTTCTTTCATTTTCTCAACGTCCTTCATAGGATAAACTTGAAACCTCGCGCTGCACAGCTTGTACCAATTCCAGTTGTTTTAAACTTTATAAATCTTGTTTTGGGGCTGGAAGATAGGGAAGCTGATGGCACCATTACCTTAAAATCCCGCTCTTTCTGCATGCAGTGGGTTTCTCACTGGGTAGTCCAAAACGACGACTAGTAGGTTAGTTAGCCTCTCTTAAATTAGGTATGCATGTGTGCCCTGTAAAATATCCGAGCCGCATTTAGTTGTGTCTACTGTCTTCTATTCTTTAAGTCAAATAAATTTAGTGAGTTTTAGATTTTGAACCTAAATGTGTGAGTTTTTGAAAGATAATTGTGTTAACTTTTTATTAATCCTATCAAACCCCCCAGAGCTGAATAAACCAGAGTTTTTAGGTCAGCTCTTAAAAACACTGAAAAAAGAAAAAGACTGGAGTGGGAACTATTTCCCAGTGTGCTTAGCAGCATGTTTTTGTGTCCTGTGTTGCACCGTGTGTGAGACGGAAATGTGTTACATTGATCTGACTCTTGTGTGTTATTAAGGCAACTGTTTATTTCAATGCAACTTGAGGATAATGTGCTGTTGACAGTAAATGTTTTTGAACAGAATCCATTGTGATGTTTAATACAATCCATTGTCAGATCAGAAATCTTAACATTTTAAAGTATTTAAAGTAAAATAAGTAGTTATTTTTCATTTAATAATGTGAGTGAAAATAATAAAGAAGTGTGTGCTCTTTATCAAGATCAAGGCAGTTTCCTTTTCTTGCACATAATTATTTGGTTTAAATTGCAGCGTTACTTTAATTAAAAGTCACAATTCAAGAATAATTAATTTAAAAAACAATGTTTAGACAAGTTGTGTCTTTTAGTTAAATCAACTTCACGAACTTTAATTTCTGAGTTGAAACCATGACAAATGTCTTGCTGACTTTGCATTTTCAAGGCAGCAGGTGGACTTTCATTTTCAAGTTAAACCACCTTCAAATGTTTTATCATGTGTGTGTGTGTGTGTGTGTGTGTGTGTGTGTGTGTGTGTGTGTGTGTGTATCTTTCCCATGTCAAAGAGTAGCTAAGAGAAACATGCCTCTGTCACACACAATGTCCGTCTTCCAGGGAAGAAGGATGCAATACATAAAAACAATGATTCCTCAATATTATTTCCTTCCACTGAGTGAATGTGCGCATATTGAAAGCTGGATTTATTTATTGTTTTTATTTCCAGTGTAAGATTAAGTTACTGCAAATTTCCACATTTAGTCCTTCTTCTTCTCATGCAGAGGTTTGTAGACGTTCTAAATAAACTCTAATTTATGTCTTGTGAGGTTTAGAAAGAGCGTGGTCTGTGAACAGGCAGACCCGTTGGGTCAGCGAGAGTTTATACACTAATTAGAGCGGAATCCTGTCATCCCACCACACAGAGGCCAAGTTCATTCAGGAGTAATTTAATTGCATACTTCATGCCCAAAGTTTTCTTGCTCCAATGGCTACATTGTACGCAGAGGACCCCCTCGCCACCACCTTTTATACGACGACCTTGGAGGTTGCAAACTGTTTTTATGCATAATTACAGTGAAACAGGAACACTTAGACAAAAATCACCCAAGAAACACATTCACTACACCATAGAAATTTGCATAAGTTGTTTTTATTCATAGTTATCGTCCTTTTATATTTCTTATCTCGTTTTTTTGTTTAATTTTTTTTTGTTTGTTTTTTTTTAGATTTTTGTTGAAGTGGACATCCTGTAAAGCCAAGCTCGAAGCCCTTGGCTGAGTTGTTCTCTGAGCTGAAAAGATAGAGGGAAGAGTGGGGAGGCATCTTCCTCTTCTGTCTCTCGCTCTCTCTTTATGTCACGGACAGTATCCCAACTCAACCTTTATTTTCACTTGTTTGAACAAAGAGTGTACCTTACAGTATATTTACATCATAGCGACTGACAATTTCCACTTAGATAACGTAAGGAAGATTGAACTTTCAAGATTTCTTTTATGATTTAAATTCTTGTTCTTCTTTGATCCACTTTGTCCTCACATAATGACCTTAAAGAGAGTGTTTTCTTGTCATTACATCATTGTAATCTTCTTGGTCATCAACATAACATTTTTATATTCATATATCTCTTTTTCAATAGATTCCTCTCTGAGAACTGTACAATCGTACACAGTGTTTGACTTTTATATATATTTTTTGGGAATATATTATTTAAACCCGAGGAAAAAAAAGAAACATAATCCCAAAGAAAATACATATTAGTATCCCAAAGTAACAAAATCATGCATGTTTTAATGTATTTCCCATAAAAACAAAATGAAAAAAAAGAAAAGAAAAAGAAAAGTATGGGATCTGGTTTTATTTACAAACTGATCTTGGCACGGTTTTTGTTGTCTCTTGCTGGACTCTTGGAATGGTCATAAACACGATTTTTACTTTTCTGAGTGGGACATACCTCAGGAATTTTAAGTCAGTGACCTGCGATAAAGAGCAAGTATGAAAGACTTTTTTTTATTTTTAAAGCACATAAATATTGAAGAAAGATGAGGGAGGAAAAAGAAGGACATAAGAGGGTCAAGCAGAGGAAAGAACAGAAATAAGGTGCCTTGCAAAATGTGTTTTTACCTCCTGCGTTTCACTTTTTTTTTTCCACTTACAGCCACAGTTGTGTGTTTTATTAGGATTTTGTTTGACAAAACAAGACAAAGTAGTGCCCAATAATGTTGGTGGTTCTCAAATTTTACAAACCGACTTCTGAAAAGTGTGACTTGGATTCATATTCACCCTATTTACTCTGATGCCACTAAATAAAATTGCTAAAGTAATTTAACTTATTAGGCCATTAGAACCAGTTTCAGTGATGTGTAATTCACAGTGTTCTGCTAACATGTCCTACTTTAACTTACATATAAAATGTTTAATATTTTAGGACCAGCTGACTATGTGAGAATGAAATGTCAATGGCTGTCTGATAATTATTAGCTGAACTGATTAGTAGAATAAGAAATCTCTGACTAATGGGATTAAATTAAACAATTGTGTATTGCATTCATTACTTGAATGACTTCTTATCTTACTCTATTTAACTTGGAGGTATCCAAGATAGTGGGGCTGAACACATAAAGTTGAAAACCAAGCATCAATTTTCTCAATTATGCACTGCTCTGTGCTGATCCGTCACTCAAAAACATAATGACATACATTTGAAGTTTGTGGTTGCAATGTGACAAAAAAAAAGTTGAAAAGTTCAAGAGGCAGCTGAACTTTTGCAAGGCACTGCTGTGTGCTGAAAACAAGTTTCACCTATTTTATTTTTTGTTTTTGTTTTAGGTCGTGGCAGTTTCCTTTTTGACAGCAATCCTGTGACATCATATCAGCTGACTTTTGTTCCCCTTCAGAAACGCAGATCAAAGGGGAACGCCTCATCAGGTACACTCGCTGTATCCTATATGTGAAGACTGCCCCCCTCCCACAGCCCCCCACCCAAAGAAACAGCATTGATTTGTCAAGATTATATATCATAACGCAGCATTAATTGACTCAGGCAAATAATAGAAAGGGGGAAAAGAAACTGCCAGTACACACTTTGGATCTCACCCTTAGGTTTGACAAGAGTAGTCTTGAATTTTCCAGTGTCACTCTGTCAAAGGAGAGTTGACCCAAATACCTTGTGTGTGAACAAACCATAAAGATGTTTGTGTGTGTTTATGTGTGGTGTCTCTGCATACTTAAATTCAGTGCAAACACATAGGGTAAAAACTCCCACCTCAACCACGGCCCGGCAGCTCTGTTGACTCAACAGCATTGTCCAACCCGACCGACTTAACACAGATTTTTATCTCCAGTTCTCTCCTGCAAAATCCTCGAAAGCAGACAGACTAACACATTGCCCTCCGGTGGGGGGGGGGGCAAACTGCTTCTGAGCTGCCTGCATTTCTCCCGCTGCAAAAACCCACCTGAACCCACCTCCCATCCAGTGTCAGGTCCTAGCATAGCCCAATATACTTGAGATTGTTCTGGATGATCACGTCCGTGACGGCATCGAACACAAACTGGATGTTGCTGGTGTCGGTGGCACAGGTGAAGTGCGAATAGATCTCCTTGGTCTCCTTGTTGCGGTTGAGGTCCTCGAACTGCCGCTGCACGTAGACGGCCGCCTCTTCGTAGGTGTTCTGGCCTTTGTAGTCTGGGAAGCACACTGTCAAGGGAATGCGTTTAATCTTCTCAGCCAGCAAGTCCTTCTTGTTGAGGAAGAGAATGAGCGATGTGTTGGTGAACCAGTTGTTGTTGCAGATGGAGTCGAACAGACGCAAGCTCTCGGCCATGCGGCTCTGTGTGGGCACAGAAACACGAAACCTTAAGAACAAGGAAAAGGTAAGTTTCATAGCTAAATAAAGTTTTTGTTCTAATCGACACAGTTTGTAATCTTCAGTGGGTTTTGACAAAATCAGACACAAAAGGCTTCAACAGAGTGTCGGGATGAAAACAAAAAGAAAACACCCTCGCACGTCAGAGACATCTGCTTGACCAACCAAATGTACAAATCGCCTGTTGTGTCAACAGAGATTTAAGACCAAGATAAACCAAGGCCTCAGGTTGAACTCTCATTCTCTCCTGTGAAACAGTCAATTACATCTTTAAGCACATTCTGCATGTCAGGTATTGTGAAATGATCAGCTAAAGAGGACGTGTTATTTAATATTTTCACAGCTGATGCTGTGAAGCAGATAACCTGAATGGACTGTGTGAACAGAAGATAAAAAGAGAAAGGTTCACCTTCATAGAGCCTATGTGCAGTTTTATTTTTGTAAAAATAAGTTTGAATGTACATGTTCATGACACCTGCAAATATTACTTAGGACCTTTAAAATTAACAACAGTGTTTTGTTGTTTTTTTTATCTGAGGAACTTTAAGTGACCACAGTTCAATGCTGCATTAGTAAGCAACTTTGTTTTAGAACAAACTAAAAATTACATTGAAAGTTATTGAATTAACTTTTGCTTTCAGTCTAAACAGCATAAAATGTGGTTGAGCCTATAAGTTAAAAAGTAAAACTTGCTTTTTTTTTCTGGGCTACATAAGGACTAGGTTCAGTCATTCTCAAATGGTTGTAAAAAAAATACCTGATATCAAGAGTAGGATGCTTTTTACCTTTACCTTAAATCTTTAATCCAACATATTAAGCATATTAAGCAACGTTTTATTCCTGCTATGAATTCTCTCGGTGAAAAATATAAAAGTGCACAAAATAAAAAGGAAGAAAACACTTCAGATTTTTTTTTGCCGTTCTTTGATTTTCGTTTGGACCTTTATGTGAATTACTGATATAACACAAGTTCTAACTTTACATTATTTCTATTTGGGTTTTTGCAGCCAAGCAGCTCCAGGCATTAACGACGCACAGCTATAAACTATTACAAATATGAAATTAGTAGTTTGTTTTGTTGCAGCCAAAGAGATAGCTAAGTATATCATTTTGTATTTTAAAAGCATCTCATTCTGCTATTCTACATATTTGTGGAGGATCACAATGCAGGGAGAAAAGCATCGCCAAAAGGAGTTACATGTAGAAAAATAGCTAAGATGGCCTATCAACTTGGATGTGTGATTGTGATGAAGTATAATTTCCTGCACAAAAGGTTTTAATTGGTCCTTTCCCAGTCAACAAGCCAAATTCATCTCCATTTTCAGATCCTGTGCAGCTCTTCCCCTTTTGTGATTTGATTGGCAGTAGACCGCAATCGTTGATTGGCCAGTGGATCTACGTCACTGGACGAGCGAGGACGGTCGTTACAGACTCCTCAAACAACAACATTTTAACCACCGTCATCAGTCCGCAAGATGGCAAGCTGCAAGCTGCAAACTGAAAATTCCACGGTCAGATCTTGAGGTCAAAATCTTTTTATCAATTGTGGCAGAAGAGTTCACACCGCATCAGCTGGACAGAGCAACCCACAAAGGGGAAAAATATCAAGAGATTTCTGAGAAACTGGCTGAACAACATGTGCAAAGTGACATCACTGGTGCATCAACCACCTCCTGAACACACACTTTCCCACATATAGAGAGGAGCACTCTGCCAATGGAGACACACCCAACTTGACTGGAACCCCTTAAGTTTTCTTTATACTCTGTGTTTGCTATGTGAGCTATTAGCTATAAACAACTTTGACACATTTCCATGTCTCTCTCATTTGATTCAATAAGCAACCAAATAGTTTGCAGAGGCAAACAGATTCCCACGTCTATCGTGGAGTATTTTAACCCTACGATCTGTCGGTTGTGTGGGAGCATGCACACATGCACGCCTTGGGGAGAATCTGTGCATCCTGCACTCATGTGATGTTGAATGTATAAGGGAAAACAGAAGAATAGAAAGTTGATCTGTTCATGGCAGCTGCTGGCATGTGGCGACTAGCCAGCAGCTTGTGACTGGGAAGATGTCAGATGGAGGACTGCTGTTTTGAAAGGTTACAGAAACAACATGCTCTAAGCAAATCACAAGATCTGCACTGCTTGGAAAAAAAAAAGTGGAAAGAAAGAGAGATGCTGATTATTCAATGGCGTAAGCGCAATATTTTTGGACTGAAGGATTCAATTTTGAGAAAACAGGTGAGCGAAACCTTTACATATGTATCAGAAAACTAAATTACAGAAGACACTGAAGGCTGAGAAGACAAATGTAATGACAACACAGCTTTATAATGAATTCTCTGAGGTTTGCATACATCTCACCTGCTACAGAAGTCTTAACTCCTGTTGCATAAATCCAGATTTTTTTAGCCTTAGAGGCTAACAGCTAATGTGATACTGTATATCCCAATACAAAGTGGACATCTATGACTTTCAAACAACACTAGTCTCAAGATGTAACTGTGGTTTACGCAAATGATTTTCTGAAACCTTAAAACATTTAAAATAGATAAAAAGATTGAATCTAGATTGCATACTTTTGCTCACACTGATCACTCAAAATGCTTCCAAGCTAAATTCTTATTCACTAAGCTGCACGTACTATAAATGTCATCTGAAAACTCTAAATATTTGCTTGCCTGTCTCTTTGTTTCTGATGTTGAATCTGGTTCATGTCTACTGAGCAACATGCTGGTAGAATGCTGTCAGGAAAGAAAGTTGATGTTTATTACACCGGTAGGATCTTCAACCCAAATACCCAACGATCAGTTGCTCCTTGTTGTTATTAACATCTCAGGTTCTTGCAGTCCACAACGAATATTTTAAAGGCTAGGACATAAAACTTCATATTCTCCGTCTTCCTGTAGTAGATTTGCTTTTGCACCTATTCACAAATATATTTTCCCCATGTAAGGAAAATTTTGAATAACTTGAAATCTTCTAGGACATTTTAGGTCGTTTTAGTTCTTCTTTCAAAACTGTGGAAACTGCGGACTGGGCCCTAAACATTGTGTACAGCACAAAATGCTGTCGGGCTGCTTGACCTCGCTCTTCCTCTTTCCTGGGTGTCAAAACATGACTGCAACTGCTTTGGGACTACAGCAGGAGACAGCCAGCTGAGCCCAGGGAGGCTCTCGTCTCTTCTGCTGGCCACTTCACACTTGTGCTGAAAGATTTCTTAATGGGGAGTGCAAGGAAAAGGTTAGCTGGGGGAAGGCAGGAGCTCTAATGCATGCAGCTCCTCCTTTCTTTGTTTCAAACACCAACAACTGATGCAGACTGGCTCATGTACAAAAGCACAGGCAAACGCAGTGGATTAAATTAGGTCTAAGTATTAATGAGGAGGTCCACCACAATGTCCCTGCTTTGTTTCCATAAATGAAAAAAAAAAAAAAAGTTTAAACGTGTGGCCACACCAGCATGATTCATCAAGGTTCATTTTCACAGCGCCTTATGAGGCCAGGCCTCTTTGCATTTAGCAGCAAACTCGTTGTACCTGAGAGCTGCATTATTTAGGATTTGCCATCTTTCTTCTGCCCCTTTTTTTAAATTAGTAATGTCTCAACATGCGGCAGCCACACTGCAGAACCCAGAGATGAAATCACACGAAATTTTAAATCAGAATTATTTTCGAAGTATTTTTTATTTTTTTTTATAAAATCTAATCTTTTTGTCTGACATTTGCATGTTTACGGTTCCGCTGAGACTTACAGACAATAATCCTCTGAGCCGTGCATGTGCCTTACCTTGATTTGGGATTGCATAAGAGGAAGGTCATGACATCTCCTCTAAAGGACAAACTAATAAAAGATTATGGAGGATGACAGACAAAATGTACCGAGATAGCTTTGTAGGTGAAAGCAATGACATGAAACCTGTAATGCTGTTTTTTTTTTTTTTTTCTTTTCTGGGGGGGGGGGGGCGGCCCGGTTTGTCTCCTGTAACTGAACAAAGCCATTTTTTATTAATC
>NW_015115862.1:42458-43596 GCF_001443285.1 Poecilia latipinna
AAGAAATTATGTAGTACTTGTTTTTTTTTTTTTTTTTTTTTTTTTTGTGGGGGGGGGGGGGGGGGGGGTTAGCTTCTGTATAATAAATAAACTTCCAGGTGCATTTTATCAATATTTAAGATTCTGAATGAAGCAAACTTTTTTGAAGGATTGGCATGAAAAATTCAAGGCTAGATTCTGGATTCACTGAGCTGAGTATTTGTTTTCTAAACTCATTAGAAGATATTATTACTGATCATTGTCTAATGTGACAGATGAATTGCTAAAATAAGCAAAGCATTAGCGATAGAGAATTGATCCTGCAGCCAGGGCTAATATTTGCCAAACAGAAAATCACAACCTTGCTTTTTTTATTATTCTATTTTTATTTCACAGACACTAAATTCACAGCAGGTTTGCAGAATCAGCTGTTGCTTATAAACCTCTACATTCATGATGCCACACCCATGAAGCACTTTCACAGATTCATGCACACATATGCATGCACATGCAGTCTTCATCCCTTTTTTTCTTTTCCCTTTTTCATCCTCCCCTACCTCATCGCAGCTCACTGTCAACAGCTCTAGGATTAGGAGCATTTGACTGGCCTGTTTCTTAGCAACAGTAACCATGGCATCCAATTCATTATGAAGACAGGGATGGGACAGGGAAAATGCATCAGGGAATGAGCTGATGGGTAAATGTACTATAATTATTATGGAGCGTTTTCTTTCTTGTGTGACTTTGTGCGTTTCAGCTGAACTGGTGTCGTTTACAGACAGAGGGATGCTGTTTTCCGTGTGTGTCTCCACACGTCTCCAGCTTTGAAGGATGTGGTCATTATAGAGACTGCTGGCCAAAGCAAGGCAATGATGTTAAATGACTTTTTTTTTTCCCCCCCATCAAAACTGTTCCAGTGCTAAACCAGGGTTGGTTCTAATATCAGCTTTAAAATGGTATGGAAAAAAGTACATCTCAAGTCAAGTGAAGACATGAATTTTCAAAGTCCAAAATTAAGGGACACAGTTCCAGAGTCAAGTCAAATCAGGAAACTTTGAATTTCAAGTTTTAAGTAAGTAATTTGTCCAAATATGTAATTTAATTCAGTGATTCTTGAGAATAGGGACAAAACAGGTCCTATGGATAAAGCACAAAATTT
>NW_015115862.1:47806-54296 GCF_001443285.1 Poecilia latipinna
ATGGGAAAATTAAAACCCATTTTGTTCCTATTTTCAAGAATCACCGAATTACAAAGCAGTAGTGAGTTATTTTCATAGTTTTATAATTATACATTAATTTGTTATTAAGAATCAATAATGTCATTATTTTCATGTATTTTTTGTTTGCTGGAGCATCCAGTAAGATACAGTACAATGAAACTATCAGAAAATCAAGGCATATGTTGTTGTTTTATAGTAAATATTAACTCAAACAAGCGGAGAGTGACCCATAAAATAGATTTCAAAGCAAAACAAAAAGAAACAAACCTGCTTCTGCGATATCACAACAAATCTTCAGAATAACAAACTCTGGATATTCAAAAATATCCTGAGTTTGTGAACTAAGTTGTATTTTTTCTTAGTTGTGTTAGATCTGGGGGTTATCACAACTATTACAGTATTGCATATGTAAACAATTTTTATGATGTTTATTTCTCTTCACTCCAAATTGTTCTTTTTAGCATATTAGTGTGTAAACTTCAAGTATTACATTGATAGAACATCTTGATTTATAAAATTTTTAAGAAAACATCTGTCGGTAATCCCCATTTGACATAATGCAAATTTGATCATTTTTAAACTTAATTTAATTACTTAATTTTAAAACACAAAGTGCACTTTATGTTAGAGCACTGTGCGGTGGGTCCAACAAACACAAGGCCTGCATATTTGCTGCGGCTCTGACTTCACGTTCAAATGTCGAACATGAAGCCAAGCAACTCACAACAGCTACAAGCAACAAACATTACAGTCTACATGCTTGCAATTAAGAATCCGTTCCGATGCACCTGCTACTGTCTGGAATTAAGATGTCAGTGAATCTGCCTCAGCATACATGTGCAGAGTTATCTGGGTGATGCAGCATGCATCCTCTCTGCCTCCCTTTATTTTCATCCAACTTTGTGTACACCTGTTTGATAGGGCTGGTAGAGCAACAGCTAAAATAATTAGAATATTGTGTCAATACTAGAACCTGGGCTTCCACTGTGCTTCAACAGGTTGTTCATTTCCATATTATGCCATATCAATGCAGTATTTCATGCAAAATTTAGAGCACAAAAATGAACATGCTTTTCAGTAACTTGACATTTCGATTTAAAGCATCCCTTTTTATAAATTTTATGTAATATTTCCATTTTCTGGGACTGGATTTGGGTTTTTCATTATTTTTAAGTGATGATTGTTAAAACTACAGCAAACACAGGGTGGGAACATTTCACTCTGTGATTAATCTATGAGTTTCCCCTTTTTAAGAGTGACAAGTATTTAGCTTATTCACAACATTCACTTTTTTGATTATGCCTAAGAAAAGCATTTAAGCAACATGCCAGAGATTCATCATGTATGTTGCAGCAACAGATTGATAAATATTTGCAAATTGCCAGAAGCGTGCAGCAGGCTGGTTTGTACAGCTACATTGCAGCAGACCTTCTGTTTGGTGTAAGTATTTTCAAATTAAATGGTTCAAGTCCAAGTGAAGTCATTGGTGTGAATGTTCAAGTCAAGTCCCAATCCCTTTGTGATTTTACCCAGTTGAATCTAAAGCCATTAAATCTGAGTCCACACCTCAGATTTAATGGCAGAGTTTTGCCATTTCATCCTGTGACCTAAAACGTCTCTTTCGGTAAATCTTTGATTCTCCCTTTCTTCTCACCACCAACATTTCTGTAGAGCATCAAAGTGCAAGAAGAAGCTGCAAAAATCTGATTGTTTTTATGCTATGCCAACAAACAGATGTGTTAATATCACTTGTCAGAATTACAAAAACTGTTTTAAGCATAAGTTAGTGTTCGTGATCACTTAAAGTAAAAACACGGATTTCTGATTGCCGATTGCTCAAGATGGGCATCAATACTATGATTGGAGCAACAAATCCAGGTTAAAACAGGATGCAAAAAAACTATTTGTTTATAAGCAAAGATGCAAATGGGGTTTAATGTTGGCTTTTGTTAATGTGGCTTCATTTAGTACAAAAAAATGTTCAAATACAAGAAACAGTCAGGTTTGAGGCACTACCTTGGGAAGCCAATAAAGATATCTATTATGTTTAATAAACACCAGTTAAAGGCTGGGGTTGATGTGGTTATTTTTTCTATTAGACTCAGCATATCTTCTGTTTTGTTCATTGAAATTAACTTCAAAGCATGTTGGGTTCAAAGGCTGATTTAACTTGAAATTTGAGAGAAAGAAAGAAGGAAACTAGTCAGCATCATTTCCAGTAAAAAGCCGATGAGTCACATCTTATCTGAAATGAGACCTTTGACTTTGATACACATTTCATTTTCTTTTGTTTTTTACAGATTTTGATTTCACATGAATAAAGAGGGATTTTTTTAACGAATTGGTGCAAGCTCTTCTTTACATTTCGAGGTGTTATTAAATTTTTTTTTTTCCTCATAACTATGACTAATGTGATAAAATTTGGCCAAGTAAGTTTTAACCTAAGTAGAGCAATCTGCGTTTCTTTGGAATATGTGTCAATATTGACCAACATTCAATATGTGACATTTGCTCACACCGCCACTGCAAATGTACTTCTACTTTTAATTTTGTGTCCATACTTTAGGTGTTGAAAGCTCTTGAAAATGTTATGTTCTAGTTTTTTTTGTTGCAAAGTAAAGATATTTGATTATGGCTTAAATTTACCATTGAGCAAAAAATGGAATGAAAAAAAATAGAGATTTGTTGAAAAGTGTAGAAAATATAAGACATCTCTGCTCCACCTTAATAGATGAGAAGAAGGCGGAGAACCTCAGGCCCCAACATGATGAAACATCCCTCCAAACTTTAGAAAAGACAAATGACTGAAGAAATAATGTTGCATTCATGCACAGAGTGCTGCTAGCCTTGCACATCTGTCTCTGACTGTTTGTGTTGGGTTCAGGTTAATAGCATGTGCAGATTGATTCTTACAAACTTCTAGCTAATAACCTCATACATCTACCCCTAACTGTTTGTACCAGTAATTTGAAAAAGAAAAAAAAAAATCACAGTATCATCCTTTCTACATAACTTAAGGATAATTATTGATCATGTGATGTCTGCAATTTGATTGTGTTTAACATTAAATATGAAAGAATGAAAAATTGGACAAAGTTACAGAATTTTGATGTTTTTAAAAAAAAGTTATATTAATTTATTGCATTTTACTGAAACACTGATTCTTTCTCGCTGTAATGAAATATTCAAAAACATTGGAATTTTAAAATGGCACACTTCTGCGTCATGTAGTTGCTGTTGTGTTTTATTTAAACTTGTCTTTAAATAAAAGTTTAGAGAAAAGGTTGCAGGTACATCCATGGTCCTTAACAAATCTGCTGGGTGTTCATATCTGTCTGTCTCATTCTTAAATGAGCTGAAGGAAAATATGGGTCATCTTCTTTGAAGTATGTTTCTGAGGAAAGCATTTTACTTGTCAGCCAACTGTGTCCATGAAACATAACCAATAAGTAGATTCTCTCTGGTAGATCCATTTTTTTCATCAGTAATTTTGTTAATCGACACCTTCACCTAACAAAAACTGAGCTAGGTGACACACTTAAGCTGATAAACCTGCATAATTTACAAGATGAAGCTTAGCTCCCTCACCAAAATACATCTGATTACTGAGGTGTTGCTTAATGCAGCTGCTTCGCTTAATAAGTGGGTTCTGTAAGAACTCGTCCCGAAAGCAAATGGTAGCATGAAATACCAACAAGACCTCTTCAAAACAAATGAGAGACTCTTGGGTTTTAGCTAACAGGCGTCTTTTTGTCATTCACCTTTGTGCAAAAGTTGTTTTTTTCTCGTCTCGCGCTAGTTAACTCCCGTTGCTACACGCCGCCTGTACAATCTGCTAATTCTCACAGGTACAACCTCACACTTTGTTCTGTGAACTCAATTAACACCATCCTGCATTTTCTCCTCAGACTTTATTTTTAACCTATAAAACTAATTGATTTCATGTTCCAGCCTGGCGCAGCCAGTGCACATTTTACTTTATCAGAGTAACCCGTAAGTTATCAGGCCAGTTTGGTATTCAGCAAGGACGGCGTTTCAGCTCCACTTCGAGCTATTTCCAGACTCAATCAGGGTAAAGCCTGGATGTTACAGTTGCCTGTAAGGACTGAACTGTAATTGTGACACTGGAAAATGAAAAAAAAAGTAAGTATCATGGTTGTAATTCCTCAGAAAAAGTGGTGTTAGTCTTTCAATTTCACTGGGATGCGATATCTGTCCAACTATTCTCAAACACCCGGATAAGAAGAACAGGATGGTTATGGGAAATTATTTAGATTCCACAACTGTTTTAAAATAGCATCCACTGCTAAGATAACAAGGTAAAGTTAAAGCATTTAATAATCTATGTGCGTTTTACAATCATGAAAAGCAACCCCGACACATTCCTACTAAAAATAACTTTTGATAAAGACAATAGAGTTATAAAAAGGTATCTAGGTTGTTTATTGAACTACACCAGAACAAATGAATGGATTGTACAGGAGTGTATTTTTAAAGAAAAGAATGAGATGGTTTTGTATATTCTGCAGGTCTGTTTTTGGAAAATGTAAAAACTGCTGTGTGTCTACTGAACTCTAAAATTAGTGTCAAACGGAGTGATGCATTTGATAAATTTGTAAAACCATTTTTTTTAAAATAAACATTACAAAACTTGCTTTAGAGCCTGAGGCAAGAGCAATGCAGTACCACTTAAAAGTTTTTAGAGTCTAGACATGGTGAAGATGATTTGTAGTTCAAAGTGTCAGCAGAGTTTGTGGTACCAAACAAATTGGTCTGAGTATGTCAGAAATTGCCAATTTACTTGGAGTTTCACACGAAAGCACTCTCGTAGGTTAACGAAGACAAAGAGGAAATGCCCAGTGAGTGGTAAATGTTTGGATGGAAATGCCTTGCTAATGTCTGAGGCGAATGGGCAAATAGGCAATTAACTTAAATTTCCAATAATCGACTGTCACAACGAGGGTTTGCTAAGACAAATCAGACAATATCAAATTTAAGACGTTGCCTGGACTGTTTATTTTCGGTTTCAGCTACATTTTTCGCTTATGGTCATTACGGTGTGTTCCAGTTACCTCTGAAATCAGAAGTCAGAGTTATGTTTGACAGGCAGGGAAACCAGTGAAATGCACCCTAAGTTGTCGATTGGTTTGCATTTAGCATTAAATTAAATCAATTAAAAACTGGGTCAAACACTGCATATGATATTTTTTCATAACATGGAGATGCATGTTATGAAAACATGTATCTCCATGATACATGTGTTGCATGGTTTCTTTGACTCATATTGGCAAAAATGTTTAAATGTTGAATAATTTTAAAGTTAAGTCACAAGTAGACAAATTGTACTTTTAATGCTAAACTTATCCATTAAAAGTTTGTTGGCTTATTTGTTTACTTCTGTTTTCGTGAGGTTTTTTTTTTTTTCCCTGTTTGAAATCAGTCAAAAGAAGCTTAGAAATTGTTTTATTTCCATCATACCATACCTTTACTGAACTTGTTTAGCATTACATCTCAAATTCCTCATAAAGATTGGTTGTCTCATCCTAATCCTGTAGCCACAGCTAACATTATTTACTGTATTTTTGGGTACCAGCCTGTTTCACAGGACAGGGAATTTTCTTCTGGGAAATGTGTTGCTGCCTCTTGATACTGAGACACAATGCTCCAAGTGTTTCTCTTCACATGACTGCAGTATGCAAAAGAGCTTGACTGTCATGCTTTTTCTTGTTGCTTTAACTTACATATTCATAATGTACTGAGTTGGATGTACATTTTTAAGTGAATAGTTATTATGATACAGAAAATAAACATCAGAGATCCATTATGTTTAATGTGATGCTTGCTTGCTGTCGTAGTTTAAGCATTGTTAAGGTTTAGCAAACTTATATGCTCATTTAATTGTAAAGAAATTTATGAGCTGATTTTTATGTGAAGTTATTGCACTTACAAATTAAACTTAAAGCAAAGATAATCAAATTTTGAACACAATTGTCTAAGAGTCAATGAAAAATCTGAAAGTCATTTTGAAAATAAAGCAAATTAGCTTGAAATATGCAATATAAAAATCCTACAAGAGGCAGAAAATAGTACTGAACAGAAAAAGTATGTGTGTCCCTGTGTATCAACGTGACCACAGCAGGGCTGCTTGTATTGTGAAAGGGGATCTACAGAGAGGAAGTGACACAGACAAACGCCTATGTCCTCTGCTTTCTTCTCAGAAATATGAAATGATTTGTTCTACATATTAGTTGTTTGCCACTGAGAACATTTAGCTCTTTTCAAAGTGCAAATTAATTTTCTAGTGTGTTTCAGTGATTTAAGGACATTAGAAAAAGTGGACATTAAATCAAGTGATATAAATTATTTAGTTTTATATGAAAATGTGCGACAAATGCTTTCTAGAGAAAAGAGTCACAGTAACAACCCAGATAGCACATGATGTTAAATCAACGTTGAAAAATAGTTAGAA
>NW_015115863.1:0-54284 GCF_001443285.1 Poecilia latipinna
CCCCCATTTGCGCCATCTGAGGTCAAGGGTTACGTGCGCACGTACGATTCGAGGCGAGTTTTCTGCATCAGGAATTAAAGGAAACAAAGAGCGTGAGAGGGAATACGCACCGCGGTGGAATAACTTTTACCCATTTATGGATCTGTAATTGCATTAAATCCGGCGCGGCTAAGAGCTTCTCCCTGCATCACAGGAATGCGTTTGCTTGCGAGGCAGCCGCTACCCTGACTTCCCTCTCCATATCAATGAGCTCGCAGAGGGTTGTGCGTCATCAAAACATTTCGCTCTATTTACAGTCAACTCCGCGCTCCGCCAGCGAACAGTCGTGTGAAATATGTGCAGAGACACATGGCTAGATAAAGCTCTTTGTCACTCATGTCCCTCATGTCACACTGTTGCAGCAATCTGTTGACACAACTATGTGAGCAGTCAACACAAATGAGAAAAGGTGCAATGGCTCCGGGCTACAAAAAAAAAAAAAAAAAAAAAAACCAACAGGATTCCCAGAAACGATGATAAAGATTGAGAAAAATAATAAAAAATAGAAGAAAAAAAAGTGATGAAGAGGTTTGTGCGCTTTCATCCTCAGTTCTAAAGAGACTGCTCCAGCAATAGCGCTCTAATCAGACGTGATTCACTGCTATTAAAGACGTGCACGCAGCAAAAATATTTATGGAGGACATTTTCAAGAAACATAAATTTGTTAAGAAAAGAGCCATCAGCCAAACAAGGGCCAGATCTTCCTGTTGTTTACGCAGGAAGCATGAAAAGCTTGGATAAATCACCAAAAGGTCAAACACATCTGCTATCATTTCTGCACAAGTACTCAAATGCAGCGTCTGTTATACTTGGGACTACATTTGCGTGAGAGCAGATAGAAAGTAAAGTGAAATACAACATTGTTCAAAACTGACCGATTTCAGTGCCTGTGGCAAAAGCCAGAACAAGTGAACATTTTAAGATTTAGTCGCGCGACAACCTCAGATTTGAGAATTTATGTAAAAGATGAACACAACAGAGAGAGAGCGAGCTTTGAAGTGAAAGGGAACAAGACAGATTTATGAATAAAATAAAAAGCGTGGCACAAATATGTATTTCACTCGCTTTACTCTGACATAATTTAATCTATAAATCCAGCTGTTCTATGAAGAGCTTGAATTAGTTACAGCACAGAAACTAGTGTCAGTTTCTTGTGCTTGAACACACCACCACCACCGCTGTGGTGGCAGCATCATGCAGTGGGGCTGCTTTCCTTCAGAAAGAACAGGAAAGCTGTTTCTAGGAACAGGTTTATTTGATGAAGGATGATCACACAAAGTGAAAGGAGCACGTTTTTCAAAGTTTCAATCCCAGAGGAGAAGAAAACATGGAAACAACACACAACCTGGAAGAATAAATGCAAAGAAAGTGCTGGCTTTCCAAAAAAAAAAAAAAAAAACATCTGGGAGCCATCCGGGAGTTGGGAGAAAATCGCTGCACTCAGCTGAAACTCTTTCCCCCTCCTCTCTCTCTCTGTGCTGCCGTCCTTCTTGCCTGCTTCGCATCCAGCTAACGTCTTCCCCCAAAGGGCTGAGCGCAGAGGGAGAGCGCAGTGCATCAGAGGGCCGAGGGAGACCGTAAGCTCTACCAGCGCTCACTCTCTCAGATTGCACAAGGAGAGCATGTGTTGCTAACTGATGGGATTAATGCAAATTTAACACGTTCCACATCCGGCAGCTGTGGAAAGCCACTCAGTATCTGTGTTGGAGCTTCTGAAACATGAAATGAGAACACAGCTAAAAAAGAAAAAAGAAAAAAAAAAGTGGCAACTTGTATTAATTATTCTAAAAAAATTACATTACATTTTCATGAAGAGTTTGCTCTTTGACCTTTCACCTTAAAACACAGAGAGATATCTGGCCTTTTCTGCGGTCAGAGGCGTCTGACCCTTCATGTGACGGGCGTTAGCAGAAATGTCAGCCAGTCCCAGAGGTTGGACAAAGGACACACTTTCTCTCTGCGGAAGACAGACGGAGATTTTTCTCTCAGATTCTGTTCCGTGTCCATTTCACTATCAAAGAATTAAACAGAGGAAACCGATAAAGAGTGCAGTACCTTGAAAAACTATCCACATCACTTTCCTGCTGTATTTTTTCTCCATCTACAAACCTCCATTTATTTCATTATGATTTTATGTAGCACACCAGCACATACATTAATATTTAGATATATTAAGAATAAATGACTACTTTCCTTTTTGTTTAGATTCTTGTACTCATGAAATATAATTATGTTGTTGTGCTATGGTTATCGTTGTGATGAAGACTGCAAAGTAGCCACTGGCTAAAGATATCCCACAAGCAGAACATTTGTAACATGTTAACCTGACCTGTTTTCAAGGTTCTGGTTGTCTTGTCCCTGAAAAACAAGCTAATAGATAAGTTACAAAAAGAAGTAAATGTTTCCATTCTTGTTGCTTCATGTTTCACCGCTACTTTCCGTCACCAAGGATCTGCCTGCACACTAGAAGGTTTCTGAAGACACGAGTGAACGCGACATTTGAAATTTTTGCAGAGGTCGTAAAAGTCAAGAGGGTCATAAAAAATGTTAGGGGTAAACTTTCTGTAGACCCCCTTACTAAAATCCTAGATCCCACTTTGACTTAGCTAAACCGTAATGTTTTGGATCTAAGGTCACAAGTCAAAAAGTTTATTATGTTTGTAAGGGGCATAAACATGAAAACTTCCCACAGTGCAAGCTCACTAATGCGCAGGATTAGTGAGATTTACACTGAGCATATTTCATTTTAAAAATATTTTATTTAGGTATCATTTAATCAGATCACATCTCGGAGTGAATGAAGAATTACTCAACAACCAGTTTCACTGACCTTTATGTCCTTTATTTTTTAAAGTTATTATTATATCCATGTGCAATAATAAAGGAAATATATCAACTAGAATAACAGTGAAAGCTCAGATATTATTAGTCCCGTTTAACACCGTAGCAGTTTTCTATTTTCCCCAGATCATCCCTCACCTGCTGCACACTGCTCCTCCAAACTAGCGGCAGCAGCAATTAGCAAACATCTGGTGGAACTGTGAGTCGGCTGAGCTCATCGTGTAAACTCCAAAAAAAAAAAAAAAAACAGCTGTAAATGGTACAATAAGAAGCATTGTTGTGACTGTTGGAGGCCCAACTTCTCAGCAGAAAACTTTAAACAAACTTTAACAAGCTTTTTTTTCCTTCAGTGGTGGAGTCTTGTGCAGCGAGTAGCCACGTTGTCCGTTGTGTTTGAGTACACGTGAGAAACAATGCCTGCTCTTTCTAGGCGTTTCTGAAGCAAGTACTTTGACATCTCCTCCGTCAGGATTCCCATGAGGTTCCACCTGGCCATGGCTTGTTTGTGGTTAAATTATGTTCTCTCCTCTCTGGAAATATGGCTCCAACTGCAAACACTACAACAATCCTCCACCCATCCAACCAACCAACACGCTTATCCTTCCACGGTCACAAGGAGTGCTGGTGCTAATCTTCAGCGGTCAATTGACGAGAGGCGGGCTACCACCTGGACAGTCCATCCCACTGCAATAATCAGACGTTTAGAAATGCAGTTGCCATCAGCGTGTTCTGCAACAATATGACTTTTCAAAAGATCTCTTTGCTTTTTACCAATTGTGCCACTCCATACAATACGAATGAGAAACCTTTCTATAGGATATAAATGCTTTCTAAATACTGACAGACCTTAGCTGGTTTCTTGGATATCTATGCCGCTGAGCACATCCTTTTCTTCATGCATGCTTTATCTCATTTGTAAACTACTTCCCTTTGAAATTAGTTGTATTTACATCTTATGTTGGTTGCGGTTGACAGCTGACGTAAATTTGGTGGCACTGGCTCTATCAGTAATATTTCAACTGAACTGAATTTTCACATTCAATAGATACGTAGCTCGTCGTTATACCCTCTAATATTATGGTTACTAAAGAAAAGTACGAGTTAAAAAATTCAGTATTGGTAAGTCAAAGCTTTACAAAAACTAAATGACTGGAAATTCGCCATAAAATCCTGACTTGTGTGTTTCTAATGGGAAGGTCCATTCTGCCTCAAACACTGGTGGAGACACGAGAGGAGCACACGCCAACATTTTTACCCTGATCCTAATCTATGCATGTTCACTCATAAGATCAGTGCCACACGGCAGCCCAGTAAAAGGTCGTGACCCCTCGCTGCACTAAAACAATTGTGTAATAACAATCCCGTCAAACTGTGGCTTGTGAAGGTACAACTCTTTAAAACCAAGTCTAAATCCTGATCACTCTCGTCATCTTCACTTTGATGCAGGAATCTATGAGGGAAGACTCGGCTTTAAACATGTGAGCTAACCGTATACCTTTATTTACCAAGATGCAGACAGAGACTACAGCTGTTGGTCCTTTTGAAATTTTAACAAAGGTTTAGGGTCGCAGGATAAATTTGTCTTACATTTCCATTTCCAAAATGATCGACATGTTCTCCAGTAATTTTCCGTCTTCTCGCGACTTCCTATCTACCACCCACCCCACTCCAGTCCGCTGCCCTCTGTTCTTTATCTATCTTCCGCTCTGACCCCACTCGTCAACCCTGCCTTCACCTTTCCCTCCCTCTCCTCTTCTTTCTCTTCTTTGCACGTGCGTCTGCCTTTTGTGTTGCCATCTAGAGGAGGTGACGAAGACTCTGGGCGCGGTCCAGCGCAGGCGGAGTCACGGAGGAAACACAGGCATCACCGTCACCGTCACCGTCATCATCGTCCAGATGAGGGGAGCCAAACTCGAGCTGTGTCCGTCCCCATCAGGCTGGCTGACAGTCACAAACTCATCTCTTATTCACTTTACTCATCAATTATACACAGGCCAAAGGAGCCCTGAGAGGCAAGGGTTGCAAAGGCCCCCCTCTCTACGTGTCGCTTCAAACTGCAGTGCGAAAGCACATCGCGCTGCTCCCGCCTCCCATGTCTGTCCTGCTGTCTCCCGGCGAGCAGGAGGCAGCCTCGTCTTCACATCTCCATCACCTACTGCAGCGGCGAGGTTAGGATTGGATCATACATAGGTAGAGCTTTTTACACGTTACAGTCTTTTTCCAAACTGTGTTAAGTTAATTTCTTTCCTCGAGATTCAAATCGCATGTACATAAATATTCAGAACCTTTGCTTCATACTTTGTTGATGAAGTTTAAAGTTTCCACTGATCGTCCTTGAGATGTTTCCGCAGTTTAAAATGCAGTCCAACTGTGGTAAATTCAAGTGTGTTCAAAGTAAATTAAAGTAAATCAATTCAAAGTGTGTGGTCTACGCCAAGAGTGTCAAACTCATTCCCAACTTGGGTCACAAAGTAACCCAAAAAGATCATTGTCTTCAGAATATGTTGATAAAACTACCCATTAACAAACTGTTAAAATACTTAATGAACAGATATTTACTAGTTAACATAAAAAAAAATGTTTTCGAAGTCTTTTCATTGAAGATACACACAGAGAGCAAAACTTAACAGATGAATGTGCAACATTAGTTCCGATCTGGTATTCGAGTCTCCATTTTTCTGTCTGCAGGCTGAACTAATGTTTCCCTAAAAGTGATTTACAGTCCAAGTATGACCAATAACAACTAATAAACATGATATACAGCCCTGGAAAACCGATTTAGAAAGGAGAAGCAACATTTACCTGCTAAGACGGGCCATTAAAAGCTTTGTGTTGGGCTTGTATCAGCAGCGTGTCAGCGAAAAAGGGGGAGAAAAACGGTTGTCTTCAGACATTACATATCGTTTGATGTTTTGCTTAAAAAAAACTTTAAAAACACGAGAGTCGTAGCGCATGATGTTACCGAGCCGTAAAGATTTAATTGCTCCCCCAGAGAAGTTCATAGTTGAGTTGAGTTAGCTCGAAACTTGCAGCCATTTCTGTGCAACATGAAATGATCCACAGTTTGCTAGAATGATAGCTTGACAGACACTTATATCGACGGAGACACACCTGCACTTATTTACACATGAAATCATGTAGATTATGTTGAAAAATATATGAAACCAGGCAGGGTTGGCCTTTTTTTCCCCCTCACCGAGGTCAGTACAGCAGTATTTCCATAAACATAATATAATATATATATTATGTATATGAGTATTTCGTTTTAACTTCTCCTTCTTTTGATTTGATTGGCGGTTGGCAGACTGGGTTAAGTGCATTACTGCCCCCCACTGGACTGGAGGGTGAATCTGTAGAATGGGCAGGATGAAGAAAAAAAACAAAACAGAAAAACTATATTCGACTAAATAATCCAATAAAAATAAAAATAATCTTAATGAATATGCTGGCTGATTTTTCCTGTAAGAGTCCAGATGATGTGAATTCCTTTTGTTTTTGTATTCATTACACTGAAGCAGTACATGTTCCACTGTCTGCTGGTTACAATATGTTCATGTTGGATGTCCTATTCTGAGTTGAGTGATTGCATTTTCTTCTTTCCTCTTCCATCTGGTTGTCCTTGGTAATCCAACGTGTTTTCGTATTATATATGAATGTTTTTCTGTTTCCTAGAAATCCCAAAACTCTTCCCAGACCCTTTGTGTGTGTTTCCTAATGAAAAATGTAATGTCAGATTTACTCAATGGAACTTGTAGTTATGTGGATTTTCTCTTCGTAGCCTGTTTTTGCCAGAGTTTCTGCCATTTCATTTCCTTCCATAATAACACGTCCTGGAACCAAATACATTTTTTTCTTTACTTCTTTACTTTCTACTCCATTCATTTCTGGTTTAATTACCAAAAAAATGTGATTTAGGAGTTACCTGCTTGCTCAGTTGACAAAATACCAGCATCTCTAGAATACAATTTCAGATACAAAAAGCTAAAAGTGCAGTCAGGAAAAAGTTCAATGACGTCCATGTTATAAAGTGTAGTTCCTTTGTAAAGTGCTGTTACTTTTCGATTTGTGACGCAGTGGTTTCGGTTTGGGTCATGTTTTTTTTTTTCTTCTTTTTTTTTGGGGTGGCCATCCAGCGCGTCAAAGTAAACAAACTGCACAGTTAAAACAGTTCCTATTCTACGTAGATTATACTCGTCGTATCCTATTTCCAGCTGGCACGCCAAAGGGGATTGATGGACTTTCATCTAACTCTAAAATACTGCTCAGTGTGAAGAGGAAATAGAGGAGCAGAGCCTAATGCCTGATATCGCAAGAAGATAATAAAGGAGCGAGGGGTTGGGGGGAGAAGAGGGGGTAGGATGAGGACGGAAGATAAAGATAGAAAGAGACCACACAGAAAAAAGTGGGTAGGAATTCTGACAAATCACTGAAGCTGGGAGAACGGGAGGCGGGCAAGAGAAGACGCAGCAAACCAATCATAGTCCAAATACAAACCTATTTAATCTTCAGCAGAGAAATGGATCAGGCTCAGCGGACAAACCAGAGAGCCGCAGCTGCTCCGTTTGCACCAAACAGAGATACTGCGGGGGGCTGGGGGGGAATGTTACTGATGTGGAGATAATGCTGATGTGCGGAACTGCTCCGGCGTTAATTAGTGCAGAATTTGATGTAATGTGTGTAATTTCTTCTGTCATCGCCCTGCGCAGCCGCACAGCGTTACTCCTCCGTCTTCTGAGTACGTCACTTTTGTCAGAGAGAAAGAAGTTTTCATTCAGCTTGAGGCAGATTCTTCCCAGCAGCCTGACAGCGCAAGAAGCAGGACATGGATGACGTCTGATGCAGATGGACTCGTTTTATTATTCTTTTCCTCACACTTAAATGTTTGAGGTGAACAAACAAGGATGGCACAACTAGTTATTAGGTCCAAATGTGATTTGTTTTATATGTGGATTTTTTTATTTTATTTTATTTTTTTAAATTAAAATTATTTTTGTGTTTACTCAGGTGATTTAATTATTTATTTATTTATTTATTTTGCCTCATATTAAACATTTTAGATATGGCAAAATGTAAAAGCAGAAGAAATCTGTGAAGAGGAAATACTTGTTCGTGGCACTGTAAACACCGAGACAGACTTCTTTTATTTCACATGAGGTGGAAGGGAAGCTGACGCAAGGCATGGTTAATGTACCTTCACTAATTAGCCTTCCCAAGAGCCTTAGTTCAGAGAACAAGAAAACAAGTCCGACCATTTATTTCTGCCTCTGTCACCACCTTGTTCCGCAATCATAATTATCTCACTCGCTGCCCTTGACCCGCCAATCTGACACAACTGAGACGCGCGGTGTCAAAGCTGAGACAGGTCATCCGCCGCCTCAAAGCAAACGTCACAAAGGTTGCAATTTAGGCTGAAACTTTTTACACTAACTCCTTGTCATCTATTTTAAATTTCAGGAGGAGGAAAAAATAAAATAAAATAAAATAGAAACATATCGAGGTCAGAAATATATAATTTTACATTCTGTTCCTACTCAGAGCGATTTGTCATAAATTGGAGGATTTATTTCTCACCAGATCCTCCCAATATTCCCACCAGAACCAGGAAAACGGACATGAAAGGAAACCCGTTCTGTAACTCCGCGTGGAAGAAAAGTCAAAAGTGCGCATTTCCCACACCCCTTTGTTGCTGTGTTTTCCCCGTGATGACACACAGAGGATCTGATAAAGTGCCATCATCCATAAATAATAAGTCTAACTGTGGTTTGACTCCACAGCCTGGTGGAAAAGTGGAGCAGTGCGACTCCGAGTAAAACGGCTGAACGCACGAAGAGGCCGGCTGTGTGGGATGTGGGCAATCATTACCGGAGACACTCATTACTGCAGACCTGGTCACTGCTCACAAGTCACCAACAATATGTTATCCACTGACTGTTTCCCTGGAGCCGTATTTTTTATGTATGCATGTCATTTTCATGCAGAAACAAAGCATTATATGGTTGTACGGAGCATTACACCATGACACGCCTCTGCCAGATTGTCGTGATGCAAAAAAAAGTGAAACTTTGATCAATCTTTTCAAGCTTTATGTGGCATATTCAACTGAAAACACATTTATAAGAGGAAATCGTTTAAAAACTGCAATATCCTGGGTCTCATAAAGGCACGCACACTTAAACTAATCATTTTTCTTGCAGCACCTCCCAACTTTTCTACATTCAGTCTTCTTAAGCTCACACCTGCCATCAGTTATAGCGAATCGGATAAACTTGAAGTGTGCTAAAGCAGTCCTGGTGGGATTTCCTTTATGTTTGCTCATTTGCGTCCTTTATCTGAAGCCGTGGTTTCCAGAGAGGTTGCAAAGGATGAAAATGACTTCAGTGCACAAAGGTATCAGTCAGAAGAAAGGCACAAACAAATTCCCCATTGTTATACATACATGTTTTGTCCAGGGAAACTTGGTTTTGGCAGCTTCATGCTGTGGACAGATTAGAGTTTGAACAGATCCAAATATCAGTCAGTTCTGAAAAAAAAACACACACACTTAGTTGTCTGCTAGAAAGCTAAAGATAAAAAGTTTGTTTGATTTTAGAAAAATAAGAAGAAAAAAAACAGTAAAGTGGGACCAATCATCACAAACAAACTTCTATTTTTGTATTTTTAAACCCAAATTTCTATGTTTATATTAATAAACAAATTATGTTAAAAGAAAATGCCTCATCATTTTCATCCACTCGAGAACTGGAGTCGCGCTAAAATAATGACGAAAGCTTGAACAGTTTTATCAACGCCCGATTCTAGGGCATGATTAGCATTTTGTCACCACAAAAAGAAACATGTTTTAAACTAAACTGGAAAAAGTTCATAGTTTAAATGCAACAAATTCGAGTCCATTATGTCTGACCAAAATGTTTTTATGCCAAATCACACAATGCACATTGTATCAATAATAGAACATTGTTCTTTCAGAGGACATGTGAATGATGCTGAAAATATTTTATTTTGATCAAAATATCATTGAATTTAATTAATTAAAAGAAAACAGCGCCATCGTAGACACGGTGTGAGTAGGATTATAGTTTGGGAGGGGGGAGGCATCGCCCGCAGAGACCGCAGTGCCGCCCCTGGACTGGAAGCTGTTTGTTGTTTTTACCCGAGTGGCAAACTGTCTGTTTTTCGATTTGATACAGTAGGAGCTTCCGCACTTCCCATATCTGTGTCCTCTACTTTTTTCAGCAGTTAAAACAGTTTAATCGGTTGTTGACACGTCGTAACCTGTTTTTCCGAGCCGCCTTCAAACGCAACATGAACGCTGAGATGCTCGCGCTGAGGCAGTGAAGGAGACCTGCTGCTGCTGCGCAGAGCTACGCAGGTTTGTTAGACTCACGGCAGCAAACCAGCAAAACGCAAAGAACTTTGCACAGTTTTCCCCTCCAAACTAACCGACTGAGTTGAGTAAAGCTGTTGGATGCAGGTAATGTTTGCTAAAAGATGACAAGCTAATATCAATACAGCACCTTAAGCTTGTTAACAAGTTGTTGTCTATGTTCAAAAGTGGGTAGTACTTGTTACATTCACTTGAGTAACTTTTTTGGGAAAAGATACTTATAAGAGTAGTTTTACTGCGCTGTACCTTTTTGTCTGGAGCCAGGGCTGCTGTGTGGACCAGTGAAGTCCGTTTAATCTGAAAACTGTACATTTTTACACAAAGCTTTCAGAGAAAATGTCTCAAATTGCACAGCAAAATCTAATTGGAACATTGCAGCGTTTCCCCTCAAGTCAGCAACAGTTAGGCTCGAGACATCTGTTCGTCCGATTTAGACTAAATAGAAAGATAATCTTCACTATTGCACAACAGCTGCACCTTGGGGGGCGAGCGGGGGGGAGGGCCGGTTTCCCTCACTGGAAGATGTTCAGACAGGATCAGGTCTTTATGTTAACATGAGGAGTCATAAGTCAGGTACTGCTGAGGCTCCCAGCGTTAACAGAGAGGTCCAAAGCTGTCAGGATCTATTTGTGCACAAGACGCAGCTCCATTAATAACACATTGCAATGAATAATAAAGAAAGAAAGAAAAAAAAACGACTGTGGTAAGAATGAAAAAATATATCACAACACAACATAAGTAGGTCACAAAAACAGCGCTGGAGAGGCTGATCAGGAAAAAAGAGAAGAAAAAAAGAGCATTAATAAAGACAGAGAAACATTCTTACCAGCTCCCATTCTCCACTGGATCGTGTTTATGACTTGTTGAGGTTTCAGGCCTTGTGAAAAGGGCATTCTCGTCATTTCCAAGACGCTTTGCCAATAGCTCCTCCCTATCTGTGTTTTGATCTGAAAAATGAACATGAGCATGAAATATTTCCTTCCAGTTCTCTCTCTTCCTTCAAATAAACAAAGGCGGTGGGGGGAAACACAGCGACTGAGATTTAAACAGCAGTTCTAAATTTCACCAGATCCAAGGAAACGCGCCCTGCGAGAAGAAAGAGGTTTTTAATTTACAACCGAGCCAAAGAACTTCTCCCACACCTCTTGGTGGCTGTGCTGTTTTACATTCCTCCAGCAGCGCCGCATTTCACTGCCACGGAGAGATAAATTTGTGCAAAAGAGCCGAGATGAGTGATTTAATACGGGGGTTGGAAAAAGCAACAGAGAATGAGAGGATTTCTGGTTTGAAAACAGTGATGGAGTCACATGTGCCTCTCGAGTACGAGTAGAGATTCATAATTAGAAAAAACAACAACATTTTCTTCAAAAGTCTTCCAGGCTTAAAAAAAAAAACTGCATCTGCAAACATGTTCAGACTAATCCAAAACAAATATGGTTTATCTGGGATTATTGAATAAAGAAAGGAGCAGAGGCAAAGGGATTACAAAGCAGGTGTTTAGAGGAAGAAAAGGAAAGAGGAAAAGTCTGATGAGTGGGTTGAACGGATGGACGTAACTTCGGGGTAGAAACCCAGAGTTTGTTTCAGATAGACGGGCCGAGGCGGGAACAGAACCGGCCTCGACTCGGAGCCACCGACTGTGGCTCTGACTGCCGGTCGGCTTCGCTCCGGCTCATGTGACTGTCCTTGGGTGAGAGTTGAGATGAGTTTTACTCCAAACATCCAACAAATAATTCCCTGTGGATTAACACAATCCATCTGTAAAATAATAGAATCATAATCTGGATTCCTACAATCACAATCCAGAGGCTGGAAACGCTTTAAATGTTTCCAAAGGGGGGGAAGCATAACCGATGTGGTCTAATATATTGATATCTGTAGACTGTAAAACGCCATCCTAGTTATAGCAACACTGAAAATTAATTCAAAAGAAAACAAAATAATGACCCTGCATGACACACTGCATTAAATACAGACATGCTTCTACACACTGACTTCTCAGCCAACTCCTAAATTATTTATCGCTCTGGCAGATGTAGGTTTAGTCTTTAAAAGTCAGATGAAAGTCAATTCAGTTCAGTGTATTTATATATTGCCAGCTCACAACAGAGGTCGTCCTTTGTTGTTTATCTGAAAAAGATCATTTCATTTAAATATTCAAAGTAATTTAAAAAGTTTCTATCTGTGAAACCCACCTGATGGCATTGAGTCACTCCTTCTGGATAAGCCCTTAAATACAATTGCTCTCGTTGTTTTGTTGACTCTACAGCAGTCCCTCGTACAGAGCTGCATGTAGCGACAGTGGAGAGGAAAATCTCCCCTTTAACAGGAAGAAACCTCCAGCAGAACCAGAGCCTGCCTCAGTACTAGTGGACACGTGCAACGACCCACTGGTCAGTGTTTTCTTCTGAAAAAAAAAAACAAAAATGTTGATTATTGCTGTGTGAGTTAAAACACAATCTCAAAACAACCGCAGACCATGCCACTTAACTAGAGATGCCTTTTTAAATGTTAGTTTTCACTTTAAATTTAGGTTGTCTTCCTTTTTAACTTAAAATGTTACATTAGTTCTATAATTAGATTTTTTTTTTAGGTTCAAGAGTGCATTTATGGTGTAAAACATCGAAATTTGAAATAATTAGATGTCCACAGAGTGCTATTTTTCACCAGTTGTTGTGCATTCTAACTGGGTATTGAACAATTTTAAGGCATACAGTGGAATTTGTTTTACTTATTGCTTCTCGTTCCAGACCTAAGTGAACATATTTAGAAAAAAAAATCATGTTTGAACCTTCATATAAAAGCTTAAGAATCCCTGAGCTAAACTGACAGGCAGGGCAAAGGAGGCAATAATCAGAGAAGCTGCCAAGAGCCTCATGGTAACTCTGGAAGAGCTGCAGTGCTTCATAGCTCCAGTGGAAGAATCTGTTGACAAGGACTCTTAGTCACAGTCATGTTGGTCCTTTTCCCAAAAGCAGGAAAGACACTAAACATGTGAAAGAAGATGTTTTTGTAAAATAAGACCAGAATTTGTCTCTTTTTTTTCTAACAAGCATGTGGTGGAAGATCCATTCTATATGAAATCCCTAAAAGTTGGTGGCAGCTTGAGGAGATTGCTTTGTTCGACAGGTAAAGGAAAAAGGTGTGGAGTTGACCGGAAGGTGACTTGAGGTGAATACAGGGTAAAGCTGGAAGAACCGAAAGACTGGAGTGGATCAGAACGAAAACAAAACCCTTAAACATTTAGTCAAAGCCTATTTACATCCTAAAAGTTCAATCCAGACCTAAATCCAATCTGCGGATTGCATGTTAGCTAGTTACTTAAGCGCCATGCAGTCAGGCTCCTCTGTGTCACCAATTTGTTTGGTGACGTTTAAAAGCAGAGTGCAACTTCTTCAATAAAACTTTGATGTTGTGTTTTCCAAGTGGCTTGACAGACTGCTTATTATCCGGGGTCCGTGTTAGCGACGGGCACAAAGCAGAAACAAACATTAGCGCTGTTTAATTATGCATCACAACTTGCGGTTTTATCACAAGATTGATACGCTTTCCTTTTATTGTGCAGACCCGGAGAGCTACACACCAAAAGACTTGGGACTTTTAATTGCGTCAAAAAGTACTTTTACTACACTTTTCAGATTCACAAACATTTTAAAAACCATGCAACATTTCCCTTCTGCTTCACAACAACGCGTTTATTGTAGCGCTCTCTCACATGAAGCCTAATTGAAACAGTGCAATTTGTGACAAAAGGAGAGAAAGTTTGAAGGGATGTAAACACCACTTACAAGAATCAATAGTTTTTAATGATGGCAAAATTAAGCAGCCTAATTGAAAACAGACAAATAGGACTGCTGCGTCCCTTAACGTTTATTTTCTGATCCAACTGATCAGCCAGGACGTAAATTAGCATCAGGAATGTATCGAGCTTAAAGGTACATAGTAAACTGAAAGTTTTAAATAGGATCAAAGTCCAGTTCTACAGTCAGTGTTTCTATTTGTTCCTCTGTGCTACAGCAGATCGGCGAAAACAAAAGAGGAAGGGGCTTGTTGCAAACTTTCCAGAAAAACAGCAAGAAATAAAATGTTACATTTTTTATGTCTTTTGCAAGAAACATTGAAAACTGTTCCTTAGAATAAGAATTAAAAAATCCATTGATGTTATAATAGCACCAGTTTGAAGGAAAACAAGGTAAACAGACCAGGTTTTTTTTATTCAAAATAACAAAAAAAGAAAAACATATACAGTGAGCCTTACAAGCATTTTTAATTAGCACCATAAAGTTTTGCCTGCAGACCACTGCGGATATTAGGAAGCCATTTAGAAAATCACACAAAAACAACGGGGCGCCGACAAATCCTCGGTGCTCACTCCCCTGAAGCGGTGGAACGGCACCTGAACGCCTCATTATATCACATAATGGAATCCTAAATGAATTTTGCACGTGTGGGCACACAGAGTTCATGATATGCTAAAGAGCGAACCTCTCCCTGAACTCCGTTCTTTTTTTCTCTCTCTCTCTCCGTCTTCTTCTTTTGCAGGCATGTTCACCAACACCTGAGAGTGGCGGGGGCTCTGCCCTGCTGGCCCAGTTATTAGCTCTTCCACGGCGCGCTCCCAAAGCTGCTCCGCTAATGGAGGCCGAACAAGCGAGCCAGCGCCTCCGACGCACACACACACGAAACTAATGCTCTAAAATGTGACCACCGCGGCGAACGCGATGTTACTTTGTAGCTTCTCGCATCTGCGTGTACAACATCTGTCAGATTATAAACACATACAGTCCAAAAAGGGACGACGACGAATAATAACCAGCTGCCGAAGGCTGACATAGTGGTATTTTAAACTCTACGATATACACACGTGGAAGTACAGGTGAGCCGTGGTGAGTTCAGCGTTTCCGTCATGTTTATGGTTTCCTGTCAACAGACTGGGGGGTGAAGGAGGGGGGGGGAAACAAGGAATTGTCCCGATAAATTATTGCTCAGGTGTCGGTTTGTGTTTAAGGAAGAGGCGTACACACAGGTAACAGCACTGACTTCAGGAAGTATAAATAAGACCACTGGTTACGATTCAATGATGCCGCATGCACAGCATAGTTACACTTAGCAATGTTCAAATACGCCTCGGATCCCCAACGTCAAAAAGCACAGCGAAAACAGTTTTTACTCGAAACCTTCACAGAAATCCACACCACATCAGCGTTTTCATCGTATAAAAATAAGTTAGAAATCTGGATAAATATTTCACACAAAACTGTAATAAAATATGTTGAGGCTATACGCCAGACTTAAACAAAAAGAGGAATTGGTTGTTTTTTTCCACATTATTGGGGTTGTAGGCTTGCTTAAGGAGAAGAAGAAGAAACAGCTTAAGTGAGGAGAAGAAGAAGAAACAGCTTAAGTGAGGTTTGTGATGACTAAAGTCATTTCAGGTACACAAAACTAAGTAGCCAGTCTCCATTTGTTTTCAAATCCAAGCCTCGGTGGAGACGGGAAGAAGAGCGCCCCCATCCTGCATGGATCAACGTCCGGTCAGTGACCTGAAGTCTGGACTCTGCAGAGGAGGTCCTACAGGCTGAGGACGAAAGCACAATACCGCAGGATTAGCTCCTCTCTGCTCTTTGTCACAAGAAAATAACACCCAGTTTATTTATTTAAAAAAAATGCTCACTGCTAGAGCTAATGCTGCACCGACCTTATGGGTTTATTACTGGGTAATAATAAATAACGTGATCTGATGTTTAGGTTGGGTAAAAGAAACCAGAAAAGCAGAAAGACGGGCCAGGACTGTGGCTAAAAACGATGGATTTTTAATTCAACAAACAGGAGAATCAGAACATAAGATAAATATTAATCCCAAGTTATGAATTAAATGCGGGAAAGTTGAGTTTGTTGGACACTGGATTACAGGCGCAGCATTACCATTTCACACATCTCTTTTGATTTGGCTTCTGTATAACATTGCCTTCAAACCATTTCTGCAATAAACTCAGCAAAAATTCCCATTAATAAGGATACAGTAGTAGATAGTTGAACATATTACAAGAGAAATTGCTGTTTTATCCTGTCCAAGAGTCAAAGTTATGTGTCCAACCATGCTGCGTTTGCAAACGTTTTAAAAATCTCAGCGTTCAGATAAAGGACTGCTCACAACGAGGAATCAACACGACGCCTGAAATCAGAGACGCCAACTCCATTTAATGACGTTTAAAAATGTAAGATTGCGGTGTAGTAACAGTAAATAAATAAATGAGTTAACAGTTTAACACAAAAGCAAATAATAGCTTTTTTCTTCCCCAGATTGTTGTAGTTTATTTTTAAAATATTCATATAAATAACTTACTTTGAAATAAGTAAAATATCTTATAACATGGTGCTAATTATATTTCCAGGAGTGGAAAAAGGAATAAAATCTAAGTGTGTTTTAATCTGACCTGGAGAGAAATGCTGGGTTTTTTCTAGATTTGTTTTCCAGGAGGAATTTATTGTACTTGTACATTTTCAGTCTCACTTTAGGCTTTTTCAAAGAAATTCTTCGTTTTTTTTTATTATTGAGAATTACATATTAAATGCCTCTCGAAAAGATTTTTACTAGTCATTTATAGTTCTTAAGTTTTCCCAAAAATCTTTGATCCATGCATTTGTAATTATATTCATGGTTATTACTCTATATGTGCAGAGAAGGCATGTAGTAGAATGACTTACACCTTCTCTATAATATCATCTAAATCCTAAAAACTAAGAGCAGAAAAGCGCCGCCTGTTTTTTGCTCCCGACTTTAACGAATTCGCAGAAGCAGTTCGACTCACCTGCGCTTCAGTCGCTTTTGAGGAAGAGCTCTGAAAAGAGAAAGAAGACGACAACTGCTTAAAAACCATCTGCGCTCCAGTTGATTTCGCTCTAACACAACGTCTCCATCCAAACAGTTAAGTCTCACAAACTGCATCTGGCAGCTGATCTCTTTCCACCCGTCCCATCTGCATGTCCAGGGTTTGCGCTTGCAGCCGCAAGTACCGACCAAACACATTTGTTTTGAAATCGTATGCACTGGTACAACCTTGACATAAATTGTCTGGTTGCTGACGGTTTACATTCAGCTATGAAACCAGAGTCCGGCGGCAGCCCCTGCAGTTACTGAGCCTTCAAGTCCAATTAGAATCAGTCGGCCCGGGTGCGGATTAGCGGGCTACCGAGCCGTATATCTCTGGTAAGATGAGCGGTCTGTTATTCTAGGCATGTTGTTCCTCTTTTAGGGTTCGATTTTAACCTTTTATGGCTTTCGGTGCCACGAAGTAAAACTTGTTTTATCATCTCGGTAAAGGAGGTCTGTAGGGCTTACGTAACCCGCTCCGAACTCGACATGTGGCCCGATGTGCAGTGGGAGATTTTAAAGAACGATAAATGGAGGCTGGAGAAGAAATACTACTGCTGCACTCTTGCATTTTTATTTCACTTTTTCATGATGCGACACTGATTAAAACTGTTAATCGTCCATCCATCTGCCGGCTGACCGAGTGGAGTCATCCAATACTCGGTTTGTAACGTTCTTTTCCATGGTTTCAGATGTAAATGAATAAAATGAAAAGCAGCACTTTGATGTGAACACGGCCTGCTCCTGAACTCGAGGGCCAGCCTTCGCCACAGGAAAAAAGCTGTTAAGTAGAGAAAATATGATATTCCTGCACGCTGCTGCTGCTGCTTAAGCTGACCGTTTAAAACCGAGACTTGGCGCCACCTGCTGGCAGAATGCGAGCTTGCTCGCAGAAATCCAGCATCTGCCGGTAATTCTCACAGATTAATTCGCAAAACAGAGTTGAGAGCTGATTCAGCAGTTTAAACACTCCGCTAAAAGAAAATGAAATGTCTTGATCATTATAAAAATAAAAAATAAATAAAAAGATTATGGTGGAGACGACGTGCCTACTCACCGGTAGATGTTGGGATCCAACAACATGGCCGTGTCCTGTGGTAACTGGGATAAGTGCACTACTTTTGTCTTCAGCTGAGATCGCTCAGTTTCATTGACCCACACGTCAGGCAAACTGCACACAAAAAGAGAAAAGATGACACGATTTATTAAGAGGAAAAGAAAAGAGAGAAACAGTGTAGACACAAGGAGCAGTATGACTGTGACAAGAAGAAATCATGGCAGCTAATTTTCTGGAGACAATTGAAGTAACATGCTTACTATCTTTGTCGCAGGTATACCTCTGTAAGCGGCGGTTTCTAAACCAATTAAGCCAGATTTGGGGTTTTTTCCTCACTTCCTAAATCCAAATAGAATAAGGTCACGTTTAAAACGACGGGGCATTCATTCGTTCCTCCTCTGCAGAGGACTCTACCCACAACATTCATGACCTCCTTTGTGAAAACTGGAAGTGTGCGAGCACTGCCTTGGCGAACCAAGGTGCAGAAGAAGAAAAAAAAAGAAGGAAAGAAAGAAAGAAAGAAACAAAGAGCTTAGCAAGTCCACTGCCCTCCCCCCCCCCCTTTCCCTCCAGCCTCCACACTCCCCGTCTCCACCCCCAGCGTTCCCCCGTCACGATGTGCGTCATCCCAGGAGCCCCCAGAGACGCACACACATGCACACACACTGCAGTAAGTTAAGCAGGCAGTCGCCCAGCCAGAATCAATCACACAGCTAGTCAGTCCTTTCAGTAGGATGGTGTGCAGACAGAGCTTCACATTCAGCACAGCGGAAGGTAGAGGTGAGAGCAAAACTGAGCCATGAAGGACAAAAGACTGGAGGGGCTGCAGAGAAGAAAAATGAAATGTGAGGAGGTGGGGGAAAAAAAAATCGAAATTGGTAAAATAAAAGTTGCAAATCATGAGTTTTTTTTTTATTATTTTAAATACGAGCAAAATGTATGGAATCATTTCAGGTCCTGATGACTTCACCGCGTCGCCTTTCCAGTTTTTGTCATTTTGTGCTCGAGGTCTTTGGGTATAAAATGGAGCCAATTGTTTCAAAGCAGCCACGCATCAATTCATGCTTTATTAGTTTGAATGTAATAACATCTGCCAGCAGGAGGTTTGATAACCTGACATATTTCATAGGAGTCGGCCAGCAAAAAGATAACCAGAACCACAAAATGAATATAATACTACAGCTTTTCAGATAAAGCACAATTACATGAGATTAATCATAGTATTTCTGGTTTTTATTTTATGGTTTAATCGCCATAATTCTTAAAAAATACTTAATCATAACCAACATAAATGACTGAAGCACAGTCATGGTTTGTTTTCCGTTACAAATAGGGAAAGGAGAAAACAGTACTATTAAAAGGATGAAATGGGAATATGAAGAACAAACTGATCAGTGTCAACATGAAGTTTGTCTGACCAAGAAAAAATATTTTATTAATGAGAAATTGATGCAATTTTTTTTCCCTCCTTCAACAAATAAATTCGCTAGAAAAAAGAAAAACACTTGTACTTTCGTCGTAACTTGGCTGGTAATTATTTGACATTAGTCCTGAGTACCAATCTGTCATCCCAAGATGGTCAGGATGAAAAAAATAAAAAACAGAAAAAATGTTGATGTCACAAAAGTCAAACTTCAACACTGTGAGAACAGTGTTAAGACAAACTAAAAATAAAAACATTAAACGTCTAAAACCTCAAAAGTCGTGAAACAAACAGCAAGCCCTTCAAAATGTACGTGCAGAACTTTGAAACTAGAAAGAGATTCAACACAAAGTGTGGCAGACGCCGGTTAAAAAGAAAAGCACAAACTACATCCAGCTTATAAATCATGAGGGAGACGACGTGGCGTTTACATCCTAAAGGGATTAAGGAATATTCTGAAATAAATAGCTCTGGTAAAAACTTACATCTTCCCTTTAATGGAGGAGAGAGACGAAAAAAAAAAAGGAGGAAGTTTTTTTTCACTCCATCCTCTGTTGTCTATGCTTCCTTTCAAGTAGAAGTTGAGACGAGAGAAGAAACAGCCGCTTTCAAAGTAGTTACAAAGTTTACATTAGCTTTGAATTAGCCGCGTTGCCCAGAGCAGAACCCTGCATGACAGAGGAGGATCTGAGGAGCAGCGGCGACCCAGTAAACATCTTTGCGGTTCTGTGACTGAACTCTCACATGCGCGCCGGTTCCTCCGCAGACGGAGCAGAAGCCGAGCTGCGGTGCTGGTGAGTTATTTTATTTTGATGAGCGAGTCACACAGAGGAGCTGAACTGGAGAGTTGTTTAGGTGTCTGTGGCCACCGTGCAACACGGGTCACACTTCTGCACGCTAATGTACACACAGCCGTAGTTACAGAGACTTGAAAGTGACGAATGATCCTTCAGTCACACAACCACAATGAGAACTGGTGAGCTTGTCTCGCTCCTTAGAGGAGGTGCCATTTGGCTCCCTTCTTTGTAAACAACCTGCTGAGTAACAACCTCAGAAACGAACGACTTCATAAAAAAATGCACAAAAAAGAAAAGAAAAAGTGAATTATTAAATTTTCTTGTGCAAAGAAGTGATGTCCAACTTCAATAAGTAACATATTGGAGAGCTGAAACTTGACAATCTCTACAAGATCTAGAAAGCAACTCAGAGTGGGACCATAGATTTGAAGGATGGATCCAGCGAATCCCAGGATTCATTTGCAGGCTGAACGGGAGATTTTTATTCTTGGAAAAATGGCGGACGAAGTAGGAGGTAGAGCAGGAGAGGACCACGGTTTTAAATAAAAGTATGTCAGAATCTGGTAAAGCAATTGTGTTGTTGGGCTTTTGTCTTTTGCATAAAGGTGTATTTTATATCATGCAAGAAAAAAAATGTAATAAAAAAACAAAAATTACATAAGTAATTGTGACACACAAAGATGTAAAAGATGAAAAACTGTTCTTTTTTTCTAAGAACTGCTCTAATTGAGGTTTGAGGCATTCATAGCCAGTGACCGTGTATTCCAGTGTTTGCTATCCGGCAGCAATCAACACCATGCAGGGGAATCCGTTCACTCATCCATCACAGATTAGACAGCAATTACAGCTCCCAGTCTCTCCCAGCCTTCCCACTCTTCTTCCTCAATGAACCGCGGGTGAATCGGGTTCAGGCTGGCTCATGTTAATCAGTAACTCGTTTATCTAAACTGAGTTAATGAGTGTCAGTCCGAATGTGAATGGTTCGCTCCGTCATTAATAGACATGACTTGGCACATTCGTGCAGTTACTGATTGACTCGATGACCGAGAAGCACGCACACGCACACACACGCACACACACACCCAAAATGAAGTGAAGGCATTAGTACAGAGTTCAGCGCGATGCTGGAGGAGGACTAAACAAGACGCGCTTACTTTCCCCAAATCCTTCAACACAAACTCCTGGAGGTACTGTATTGACCGTATTACTTTCCTTTTGGGGTTTTAGCCAACTCAAAGTACTTATTAGCTAATTATTACTTAGGAGGACTAAAAGTAGAGCCCTACAGTAACAAAATCCTGGTTGGTGGAAATGTTGCACCAGTTTCAGAATCAACTAATTTTATCAACACAAACGCAGGAGCTGCATTAAAAAGAAAAAGAAAAAAAAAACTCTGTCACAGCTTCTGTCATTCTCAAAGTCAACAACAACAACAATATAAAAGAGACGAGATGCCAGACGGTTCCACATGATCCTGATGAAGAACAGAATCGGCTGCTATTTGATGAAGCTAAGAAAAGCTGCAAAACAGATGCAGAAGAAAGTTATAGTGCCTGAAAGAATAACAAAACAGGATTTTACTTTCTAATTACTGTGTTTTAAGTCAACATGTTTGCCACAGAGAAAGATAGGTGAATTTGTGAAATAAACTGCAGTCCTTTATGGCTCGCACACAATAAATAAATTATTTTTACGAGAAATATTGGAAATTCGTAGTTTGTCATATTTTCCCAAGAACTGGCAAATCAGAAATAAACCCAACATTTTTATATTAAATCTGACATTAATAATTAAGATGCTTAATTATGGTGACGCTAAAATAAAACGGTGTAAAATTGAATTCTTTGATAAATTTTATGTTTAGATATTTAATGTTAATTAAACTCTTGGAGTTTAACTTCTTTTATTTTTACATGTTATGTGGATTGTAATGATCTTAGCATTATTCTGCAATGAGGCAAATGTGGTCAAAATCAAGTTTATTTGCTAGACTAAAGATAATTTTTTTTAAAAACAACCTTAGTTTGAGCAGATACTGTACATCGTTTTCATACAGTCCACATTTCTGTACTGAAATGTTTTATTGGTCTGATGTAATATTCAAATCTTAAATGTTGTGATTTATCACCTTTGCCATCAATCAACAATGGCCGAATCGAAACCACGTATATTTAATGCAAATATTAAACTTTTTTGTACATTTATAAGATCTCTTTATTGTTTTTGTGCACAAACTTGACAAATAAAGTTGATTCTGGTTCCTTAGATTTACAGGAGAAAATCATCAGCATTGACTCGATGAAAAAAAGGTTTGCGGTTATTATGATTATTATCTTCCTTACCCTCAATCTATGATTGTCTCTCCAGAAGAATAAACTTTCCAGAGTTATCTAAATCCCCAGAAAATATCATAGAAATGATTGTTTTCTTTCCCTTTGGCCATCATTGTTCCTTTTGCTTTCATTTCTTAATTTCCAAAGGCGTCACTGTGCCTCTCTTTCACATTGTTGTCTTTCCACCTTCCCCTAATATCGCCCCTTTCCCCATATTGTCCTTTCATTTCAACAACGCCATCCTTCTTCTTCTGCCTCTGCTCCTCCCTCTCTCTCTCTGATCTTCTTCAGAGGCTTTGCTGTCAAACCCTTTAATGGAAATGTAAGAGGGCTGCGCATATGCTGGCATCTCCCCCTGGGCAAAAGCTCTGCAGAGAATCATTGTTATGTCAAGCTCCTTCTTCACGAGAGCATGGTGCCAAAACTGCCTGCTCTTTTTGCCTGACTGATTTACTGATCTCAGCTTTTGTTCTCCCACCGCTCACCTCCAGGGAAGCTGCGATAAAATGGGAATAAGAAGTGGGATTCGGACGATAACTGGGTGGTCACACTGGTGCTGAAAGAAAATACGGCCTGGTGGATGAACTTCGTCTTGAACTAGAAACTTATCCAAAACTTGTGTTGATGTTTGTGCACAGGTGCTGATTGACTCTTCAGAAGAGTCGGACTGTTTTAGTTTTGATCACACGAAGCCAATTCTTCTTTCTAGCTGGAGTTATACTACGGGAGCAGTTGGAATCTATTCACACCGTGAGACAAAGCTGTAGGATCTCAGACTCTTACTGCCAGTTGATTCTCTGAAATTAAATTTAAATTGGTTGATGGAGACATTAGTCAACAACAAGGTACAACTTAATGGATATTTAGAGGCATCAAAACGATGCATTTCTTCAAACTGTTTTTTATACAAATAGACTCTATATTATTTATAACAGGAAGGCCAAAGTTGTTACAAGGAAAGTTGGGGAGCAGACGTCTGCTCTCTGTCACAGGATCGGCTTAATTTGAACATTTTTAGAGCCATTTTAAGACGTCAGATTCGGGGCTGCGACCTCCAGACCATCACTATTTCTGTGATTTTAGCTGCACTAGCTACACTAATCACCAACATAAAACACTAGAGGTTGTTTAAAATACGAGCAATGCAACAAGGTCACCTTCGGTCCGAAATATTAGAAACTGGGACTCCGAACGCATGAAGTTTGAGGCATGAAATTTACAGCAAAACAACAATCGCTGCATCTTTAATATATTTACCCATTTTCAATCTGTACCAAGTCGGCAAAAGATTTGTTTATTTTGACCACAGAGTAAAAGAAAAAGGTCTTGCTCACATGTCTTCAGGTGTCCAGTGTAAAAGTACTTTCACCTTGCCAGTCCCCTCTTTCCTTTTGGCTAGCACCTGCATAGAAACAGTAAAAAAAGAAAACATGAGCAAGAATAAAACATTAACCTAAACTTGACAAAATTACATTTCATTTTAACATTCAGCATGTGTAGAGCTAGAGCCATGTGAGACAGATAAATGTTGTAGCTTTTGCTTCCTGTTTGGTCTTTGGGGAGCAAGTTTCAAAGACGCATCCCTTTCCTGACCCCGTCTGCGCAGCGAAAAATAAGAATAAACGGACCAGATATGTCAAGGCCAGCCCTCACCGCGCAGCGGGGTGTTGCAATAATGACAAAAATTTCTATTAGTCTTTTACAGTATATCATTACTATTATGGTTATTGTCTTTTTTCTGTATTGTGTTTTTAACATTTCGAGACCTTTTCTGTGTGAACCTTCATACCTGATGCCGCTGTTCCACCTGAATTTTCACTTTGCAGGACAATAAAGGCTGCTTCTATATCCAGCCTAGTAGTAAGTATTCATTACCAATAACACACTAAATACTGATCTCTATTATCTTCACTAGTGTCAAGTAACATCTTCATTGTTGAAGCCAAAACAATATTTTAAATATTGAAGGTTTTTATTTTTTTTAAGACCAGGTTTTCAGAATCGTTTTCCCCTTTAATGCATAACATTTCATCCGTCATGCGGTGCTGTTTAGAATAGTAGTGGTTGGGAATTTACAAATATTTCTACAGGGTGAAAGAAAGGCTGGAAAAACAACCAGGAGAGTCAAAAATAGCCACAGATATAATCCTGTTTTGCGTCATTTGGATTTTTGTCCTCTTTCAGGATGTCTGTTTTTAGGATAGTGAATGAGCTCACGTGTGAAGAACTCGTCTTACGCACATGCAAATCTTAAAATATGTTTTACTCCTGGGAGCTGGCTGATGGAAATGAGGCTTGATTTGAAGCGAGACACAAAGATTCAGACTGCTCCACTTTGTATGTTTTTTTGTTTTTTTTTGACAAAACAGAACGAAAAGTCCCTTTAAAAGTATCCTTCATCGGTTTAAGGAGTCCCAAACACTTACCTGTTAAAACAGACGGATAATGTGCAGTGAGTAAAGCTTTACATCTAGAGCAACGTCCAAAACATAAGTCCTTAAAATGAATTAAACAAACTACAACAAATAACCGAAGAATGCAGACTGAAAGCAAAGCAGCAGAGGCTAAATGAAACAACAACAACAACAAAAAAAACCCGAACAGCAACAATCAGAGAATCCAGCAGAGAGTCAGAGAAAAGACTCAGGTACTATAGAAGACTCTGATCTAAAGAAGTCCAGGAAGTGCCTAGACTTCATGGGTCAGTGATGTCAGAAGGAGGCATGTTATTTACCTCTTTAACGAGAAGAACGATTTCGAACTAAATCCTGAGTGGCAACAAGCAAGAAGTCTGGCAATGCAAGCAAGATTAGTGTCTGTAAACACTCTTGCAGCCGTAGTGGAAGTTTGTGATGGACACATTTTTGACTATTTCCAACAGGACTGAAGAATATTAATAGGAATATGAGCAAATCTGTTTTAATACAATCCAATAGGACTAAATTAAGATGCGAGGCATCAGAGTAGTGAGTTTTGTAAAGTTAGCAGGCTTTCAGGGATATGTAGGTCTGTGTCTCATCAGCATAGTTTTGATGAGACAAACCTCTACATTTCTCTGTGAGGCGGCCTAAAGGAAGAATATACACAGAGCACAGGAACGGTGCGAGCATCGATACCTGAAATATAAACTTACTGGCCTCCATGTTTGGTCTCCATCGCCTTCACAATAACTTTTTATTCTTGACGACAGATTTTAAAAATGCTTTGGGAAGATTCATTATAGCTTTCAATCCAGCTTGTTTTAATTCAGTAATTTATTAATATAGATTTTTTTTTAAAAGTACTGGCTCCACTGGCAGGTTATAACAAGACAATTTTCTCATGTTATAAGTGAAATAATCCGTCAACGGTACTAGACTAAGGCTTAAAACAAGCTCCTATATCTTGCTGAAAAGTTACTTGCATCTTAGTTTTGACTCATTTCATGTGAGCTAAGATATTTTCACTGGAAACTAGACCAAAAATACTTGGTAAGGTTAAGTGTTTTTGTAGCGTAGTCCAGTTTATGCTGCCGTTTTCTTAGAAGTGTCTCAAGTACTGTAGACTAAGGAAACCAGCTGTTTTATTGCACATTTAAGTAAAACACAAAAGCTGGAATTATATAGTTCTCTGAAATAAAGTTAATAATTACAAACAAAGGCTACATTAAAAAAGTCCCATGCCTGTGTTTGTTTGAGCTGGAGAGAAAAAAGTGGACTTGTGTTCTGTCAGAAAGACGTGATTTGTGAGCTGAGTGGTCTGATGATGGCGGTTGTCGCTTTAAGGGGCAAATTTTAATCCTCTAAAAACTCACGAAAGAGTAGTAAAAGAAAAAAAACTAATTGGGGTAGAGGCAGTAGGAGTGCACAGGGAATGAACAGTAGATATTACTGTTTCCAAAACAGGCAGTAAAGAAAATAAAAAAATAAAAAAAAGTGCAGAGCAAAAGAGAAGGGAGGGCTGACTTGACTTGGGTGCCTGTCTAAAGTCAGGGGGTCAAGATGTGGATGACGCAAATCGGTAAAATAACAAAAATATCCCATCATAAACATGACTGAGTTAGTGTGCCAGGTCAACAGGCCCTCTCGCCAAGCTCCACAGAACCCCCGCGGCTTTGCTCCGTCTCCCCAGGCCTGGGAAGGCCCAGTGGGGCCCGGGGTCTGGAGGAGCACTGCTGCTTCTCACCACAATCCTCCAGAGGTCAAAGGGAAACTGTACGTATGCCCAACGCGTCAGATCTCCTTCCGACTTCCATGACCCTGACCCTCACTTAACCTCTGTTTTTTTTTAATCTCCTCTGCATCCTTGTTTGTTAATTTGAGTTTTTCCTCCTTCACTCGTTTAAATTATGAAATCAATTTAAATTTAATGAAATGCATTTTCATGAATATATTTACAATTTTAACACGAGCTATGGTGGTTTTTGATGGGCGTCATATGAGCTGTTGCCCAGACTGTCAATATAACAAGACAGACAAGCACCGTACTTAAGAATACATATATTAATTTCTCTTGTGTGACCTAAATAAACAGGTTTTGTATTGCTTTTGTGCATAGAGAATCAACAGATGAGCCGTCAGTCACAGTGAGCTCATATCGAGTTAGCCTGTGTCGCTAAAAGTATTTTTAACTGTGCCCAAACAGGAAATTCAAAGAAATTATGTTTTCATAGCATAATTATGACAACAACCCCAACTATTGCCACTTGGAAACAATCATTTTAAGTTTGTCCTGTCAAAGAAAAAGCTCAACTTGTACCACAACTGAACATGATGTACAAGGACAGATTAAACCTCAGCAACCTGACAGCCAAAACCTTATTCTGTGTTGATTCACAGATATGTTTAGATTATGACAGCAGATAAATGACTAGGGTCGCTTATATGCAACTGAACAAAAGCAGTTTGTCAATAATCAGTGTTTCTAATTTTACCATACTTTTGACCAAAAAGCAAATCCACATTTAAAGCCAAAAGTCTAAACAAAATAGACAAATCTTTAGCAGAGCAATCAAAAAATATAATTAAAAACAATGCATTTGTCAAATCCAATGTTTTTATAAATCCAACAATCAAATTAAACACAGATTTTAAAATCTCAGTCAGTTGAAGAGATTTTTTTTTAATCCTAAACGAGTGCTTATATTCACCACTGGGGAAAAAAGGGCCAAAAACATTCACAGTCCATAAATTATGCATAGGATAAGAAACGCACAAAGACACACACACAAAAAAAACAACAATCCCAACTGTCTCTGCTATGATTCAAAGAAAAATCATAGCCAAAGGGGCCTTTTACAGGTTCAGTTCAAGTGCACAAAGAAGAACTGCGAACGGGACGGAAACTGTCACAAAGGGATTCCTGTCGCCCTCTGCTGGACAACAGAAGTAGCGTCTTTTGGAAAAACTCAACGCAATGTGGAGTGGTAATGACAGTTTATGATGAATCAAACATTTCGCATATGGAAAAATTAAAGCAGTACTCACTCGCACCAATAAGAAATCTGGATCACTGTAGCACAAACCTCCTTAAAATGTATGCAAGTAAGAGGTAAGTAAAAATAATTTTCACATTTTGAAAAATTCTCTACATAATAAATACGTTCAGTTTAAGTAAAACTGCATGTTGTACCCAGTAATAGCATCCTACTGTTTAGGAATGTGCACCGTTTTACTCTTCAACACAAGTATTGCTACAGAAAATACTCACGCGTTTAAAAGGAAGACCTCTTTAGAGTCATTTACTTTCATAAAGGAAATGCATATTATTTCGCAACATTTAGGAGACAGAGCAAAATACAACGCGTACCGTGCTGTGAAAGACGACGCTGTGACCATTTCCCCCGCTTTCGATGTGAGTGGTGAGGTTGAGACAGATGGCCCGGTGGCGCAGAGCATCCATAGTTTGGACATCAAAGAAATCCTGGGGCCTCGCTGAGAAGTTGGAAAGACAAATTCAAGGAGAGGGAAGTTAAGCAAAAGACAAATGACACTTACAAAAAAGTAAATTAAAATCAGCACAGGTCAAAAACTGTTGGTAGTAAAATGTGGAATCAGCATTACAGTGTATATAAAGACATACATTAGAATCATCTTCTCATTTACCTCCAACTTAAAGGGAGCTGTGGATGCGATATAATACATTTAGTGGTTGTATAACTTTGTTTTGTTTATTCATCTCAGTAACAAGAATTAAAAATGCATTTGTGAGTAGGTGCAGCTCCAAAACCATTAATGGAGAACGTGGAGTCAGTGGTCCTCTTAAATGTTAAAATGCCTCACCAAAGACAGAGAAGGAGACATCAGTTTGTTACTCTGTTCAGAAAAAAAAAAAAAGACCGAATGAATATGAAGAGCTGCTGGGCTTACACTGATGCTGAACTGTTTAAAACACATGTGTGTCAAACTCGAGGTCCAGCATCCTGCAACTTTTAGACGCGTCTTTGCTGAGCCAAATATTGAGGTCGTCATCAGGACTCTACAGATCTTGACTACATACCGAGGAGGCAAGTTAGAGATTTCAGTCAGGGGTGCTGGACCGGGGTCGTATCTAAACTTTGACTGACGTTTCAGATGTTTCGCTTGTTTGGGCCAAACCAGAGTTCAGGCGATCTTTTTCACACCTGCCCTAATGAAGCCTACGAGTTACTTAGCTTGTGCAGTCACTCGTTCATTTGGTGCAATTATTCACCCAAAGTGAATATAATAAAACATTTTTGACTGAAAGCAAACTGTTGATGTGTGGAACACTTTGCACACGTCAATCAATACTCCAAGACATAACTGAGACAAAAAAAAAAACATTTCAAAACAAGTTTAATTTGTGTGCTTGTTGGATACGTACGTAGGGACCACCTGCGTTTGTTCTTGAGTTTCTTCCTCTTGTTGATTCCCGCCTTGGATGGTGAATCCTCCTTAAGTTTGGCCTGGCTGGACATTTTGGAAGAGCTCTGCTGGCTGAAGTGACTGGGGACGTGACGAGCCAACCCTCCTTGAGAAGCAAAGCTGGCATTGCAGCCGCCAACTACACACTGCAGCAGAAAAGTAACAACAGCACAAAATTAGACAAGTATGTATGCATTTGTATATAATCATAACTTTAGACGGCTGGCCAGCAGCTAAGCGCCAGAAGTTGTGGTTTTATCAAACGTTGTCTATTATCTTTAATGCCAATAAGTGACGAAATAGCCAAAGAAAATTCACATCCTCAGAAAAGAAGGATGAACTATTGCTGAAGATCACGTTAGATTATTTTTAAAGATCACAAAATATGTTTCAGCTCCAGTTTTTTTTTTTATTTCTCGTGACCCAAATGTCAGAGGCGAGGTGAATTTCCACATCATAAATAAAAGAGAGATTTCCTGAACAGGAGGAAGTTCTCCAACACACACCGTCACAAGTGCATCGGCGTCCTTCCTACCTTGAAGGGTTTATCTCCACTGTGGGTCAGCATGTGTCTCTGCAGCCAGCTCTGGCTGGTGGACGGCGTGTTATACACCTTGCAACCCTTCCAGAGACAGACGAATACCTGCCAAACGCACACAGAGACAGAGGAAGAATTAGACCAGTAGTCGTGGTGTTCGTGCGAGGACTAACCTTTATTCTTTGTAGTCTGTTAATTTCCCCTGAAAACAGCAGCAGGTAGAGGATGTCCGGGAAGTTTTTGGATATTCCTAATATTGTTTGAGACAAAGACAATCACAACATTTAGCCACTGCAACCGTCTCCCTTTAGAATCGCAGTGTCTTAATATTTTTCCATTAAAAAAAGACACTGAATGTTTACTTGCGTAAACAACTTTTCATCATTTTCACCTGCATAAAAATGGTTAAAAACGACAAGAAATGAATCCGATACCAGATGTTTTGTACACAAATTACAGATTGAGCAGCATCTATCAAAAACTGGTGTGGATACGAGTGCAAAAATCACCTTAGGACAAGTTCAATGTATATACACTTTACAATCCCAGCATTAAAAAAAACATACATGGCAGGAAGCAACAACCTGTTATTTATCACGCGTCATCCCTTCATTCCCAGCCTTTTCTGCACAGTGAGTTTTTGATATTGATAAACAGATGATTGTTTAAAAAAAAAAAAAAAAAAAAAAAAAAAAACTTATTTCAGGTTTTTGAGCGACAGCAATCACCTTGTTCTCGTCTCCACCAGACAGGCTTCAGATCCATATTAGCACGTCGCATTAAACCAGTACAACATTACACAGAGTCACGGAGACCCTGTTGCTAATCCAGGGGAGAACCGTCTCCTGTTCACTACCTCCAAAGCAAAACTCCAGCATGTCTGAATGGAGGTATCCCTGGTCTCCCACTGAACGACCTTGTTGTCCAGAAACCCCCACTATGAAGAGCACCTCATGTTTTTCAGGGAGTCAAATAAACACGTAGGAGTATAATTTTATTGTTTTCTCCTGAGGTTTTCAACAATATTTCGGTTAGCATGATAAGTTTAGACATCCTTTATCACCTCAACACAACCAGCCTCTTTAATACTAATCATAAAATTAATTTGTCCAATTTAACTCGCACTAACAAAGATCGCCCTAAATCCTGCACTGTTGATTAAACACAACAGATTGAACTCCGATAGCTTTATTTGTCCAACTACGCAGGTTGACGTCAACATAAACCAGAGGCAAACCGTTGCTGGATGTGAGCATATTTGATGCATTCCTGTTTGATAAATGAACCCCAATGTGTTCACAAAAGAGGAGCAAGAAGATGCAAACTGTATTTTTAAACAGGAAAAAATAAAATAAATAAATAAATAAATAAATAAACAACATACATTATTAGTATTCCAACATGCTTCCTGGTTAGGCGATGGCTTACAATGGCGACGGACTTTCCCAGCTCTTACCTAAGAGACTGTTATGCTAGCTAGCGAGCTCTACCTCACAGGCCGTTTGACTCTGCGCCTCTAGCAGTGAACAGTGTTATACAAATTGCTGCCTACTGAAGCGCCACAGCTGTTTTCTCAACTGTGCACATGACAAATTCTTATCGGTGGGAAAATTACGACCGTTATACGGCCCAACACCACCATGCAGCAACTGTTTGGCTCTGTGCATCGTCAGAGTTGAGCTACAACAACAACAACAACAACAAAAAATAAAACAAAACAAGTACACCAGCTTGGTAGAGCGTCGAACAGAACCGAGATTTTAGACCAAGCTCTTTCAAAACTTTAAAAGTCTACAAACCCCTCCTCTCTGGCCGTCCACGTGAATTCCCCTGATGTGCTCCGCCAGGTCCGGGCTGGAGTTGAAGCACTGTGGACAGCGGTCCCAGCAGCAGGTGTAAGCCATCGTCTTGGTGGCAGAGGATCTGGCGCTGCTCTGGCCGTTCAACAGCGCAGGAGTGGAGCGCCCGCTGGATCCTACGCTCTCCATTTCTATGGTGGTGCTGCAGACACTGAGTAAAGAGGAGAGAGCAGGCTGGTTGGAAAGAAACGCTTAAGGAGTGTAGTCTGATAGTCATAAAACGCATGTGGATCAGGTTTAGCAGACACGAAGAACAGGTGCAGATGCTGTTCTTGCCGAGTTGCGTAATCAGCACGAGGAAAAAAGCCACTGGAGGCCGGGAGAGATTTTCAATGCATGCCACATCAATTACATGCTGCACTTCTGCAAATCTTGACAGAAATCAGAAGCATTCAGGTTCTCCGAGGTTGTCAGAGAATAATTTAATAACACAGTTTTATGTTAAAGTTTGTTATCCCTGGAGAAATGCCTCAGCAGATAAAACAACTGAAGTAAATTAATCTTTCACCGTGGTTGCATAATCTTTTTACAATGAGCGGAAAACATCCCATGTTTGAAACTAATGGCTTTTGAAAAAAAAAAAGAAAAATCACAGATGACCCAAAGGTTGAAACAACGATAGTGGTGTTTAAGCATTTCTCTCTGGGGAATCCAAAGGCATCACCTCACATGTTCTCTGCAGAGCCTAAGATTTAAGTTTGGTCCCACTCAAAGGTTGGCTTTATGTCTGGCAAACTGTTCCTGTAATGATTTGGGAGTGTGACTTGGAACATTGCCCTGCAGATCGAAATTATGACCATTTACTGCTAGGGCCAAGGCCTTTGGCAGAAAAACAGGCCCCAAGCATCACAGATCCTCCCCCGTACTTCACCAGCATGAGGTGCTCATTATGACCCACCTGGAGGTGTGTGTGTGTGTGTGTGTGTGTGTGTGTGTTGCCAAAAGTATTTTAAAGAAATTGAGACTCACGTAATTACACAGAGCCAAATAAAATCCTTTTAGTAGACTTCACATATTTTGATTTGTAACGTTTCATTTAGTATTTAACATTTCTCCTCTTTGAATAAATATACTCAAATTACAGTGTGAGATTAGGATACAACAATATAAGATGGATTCATTCATTGATAAGATTGATTAGCGAACAAAAGAAAAACTATTCAGATGACGGGGACGGAAGAGTAACACCGCCTCCGAACCTGTCCATCAAACCCACCTGTCCTCGGAGTCCATTCGGCTCAGTGGTTCCCCGTCAGAGGATGACACCTCCAGACTGGAGCGCCTCTTGTCCCCCAGGTCCCCGCCGCTGCCCTTCTCGCCATCTTCACTAGCAGATGTGCTCTTTTCACAGTCTATTCCCGAAGACCGGCTATCGTCATCTGGCTCCTCCTTGAGGGCCTTCATGGTGATTTCGCCGTTCTGTTCGCTGCTATTGTCCCCCAGGCTTGGTTGTGACGGCGGTCTTTGCTCCGGCTCTTCGTGAGCAGCTGTTGCTTCCTGGGTGACCGTTGGAGCAGCGTCCTCCTTGTCCACCTCTCTCGCGTCCACATCTTCCATTTTCGGCTCCGCGGCGCTGACTTCTTTTTCTGTTTCCGGTTCGGCAGAGCCATTTTCTTTTTTCTCGCTGTCAGCTTCGTTTGTCTCGCTGGGTGGAACGTCGCTCCCACCACTCAGGGCGGTCGTTTCCTCGGGATCCTCTGCGGCCATTAGTACCGTGAACGAGAAAGGAGATACTTTCGGTATTAAAATTTGCTGGCACGGTCGAACGCTACGACAGTGGGAGGAAGGCGGGGCCTGGCCACAATGTCTGCTCTGTGATTGGCTAAGAGCGGCACAGGGAGGAGACACGCTGTCATCATTTAAACTGCCCATGTGTTTACGGGTATTTATGGCAAAATGAGACAAAGTATTGGTCAGTTTTTAACTGATTAACTCATACATCAGGTATAAACCACCTTTGTAGCGTATCATGGCACTTAATTCACATGTCAAATAGCTTTTTTAATTTTTTTCCCCCGTCATTTCGTTTCTGCCATTTTGTAGTTCTGCAGTTTTTGAGAACTATAATCATGGCAAAGAATTAGTAATATATATATATATATATATATATATATATATATATATATATATATATATATATATATATATATATATATGTTTTGTGTGTAATAGCCACGTACAAGATTTCTTGTGTCATTGTTGTTATTCCAGGAAAACATCTGGCCAGAGTCTCTAAATTTAGACCACACCTTTTGCCTTTACAATTAACAATTAAAATTAACTTTTCAGTTTCCCTTTGGGATTAATAATGTGTATTTGAATGGAACTGAAACATGAATGAATTAAAGAATAAATCTTTAGTAGACCACACCCTAACATTCAGGATAAGAACTGAATGTTATGGACACAAAGCTGGTTACCCACTGACTCCTTCCCATCTATGTATTTTAATCTATCATAAAATCTCAGCCTGCAGTGGTCATGTCCTGGTAACCGTAACCCATCAAACCAAACACAACTCTTAGTCTCTATAACCATCAAAAACTTGTTAGTTAATTTGTTTTTCTCACCATTCACTCCCATTGTATTGATTAAAAATTTTAATTCAAAACTCTTCCTGTTAATACAGGATTTGAATCTGGTAAGTGACCAGCAGAGGGCAGCACAGGATATTAGAGGTATGCACGTTCTCCTGCCGGAGCGCTGACGTGCTGCTCTGATGCAGCTGTTGATGGGTTTAGGCATCAGCTGGGTGGAGTTTCCTCACTGAGCATGTGTGGTGTATACATACAATCTGGATCATGAGGATGCATCATGATCTATCATGACCATAAAGACCACAAGGACAATCAGGATTCCTGATTCAGGAACAACCAGAACCATCAGGGCCATAAAATTCACAGACATAAAAGGAGCCACCAGGAGAGTCAATATAGTCAAGACTTACCAGAAGTCATCTAATCTGGGCCAGAACCCATCAGTATAGAAACATATTTGAGAGAACTGAGGCAACTGTGACATCATCTTTCACTTTCATCTTTCGCGGCAGCTCTGAGGTAGCAAATCATCGGGAACCACAAAAACAAATCTATTGAATCTGAGTCAGAACCACCTCATGGTGAACTCAGACAGCTGTGATGTAACAGCAAACAGACGGCGATGGTTTCAGCCTCTTCATCTTTCAGGGCAGCTCTAATTTCAGGAAACCCATCTTTCCTCTCCAATCAGAGAAAAGTCCTTGGATAGACGCCCAGACCCTGACCTCTGACCCCTTTGGGGACAGATGGATGTCTGAACTGTCTGGATGGGTGGAGACAGAACTGACACGCTACCTGAATGTGACAACAGCACACTGCAAACGCATGGAAAACCAGACATTTACCTCCGACACAGAGACAGTGACACAGGAAGCGCCTCGCTGCCTCAGACACGAGTTCTCTGGTTCAGGTCTGATTGGGTGGAACCTGTCAGCTTCAACAGAAACACACACACACACATATACATTTGGGACAAAACTGGCTCATGGAGGTAGTGACCTTCAGAGGACAGGGCCAGTTCAGAGTTTCAGAGATTTGAGGAAGCTTCAGATCGTAGCATGCCTCTCATTTGGAACAGCTCTAATTATTCGGGGAAAATAGTCTGTTGCTGGATAAGAAAAATTATGCATAAGCATATGAGTGCAGCTCAACCTTAGTGATACAGTGGTATCAGTAATTACAACATTTTGTCAAGAGAAGCATCTTCTCTCAACAGAAAAACTATAAGTTATTGCAAATGCTACACATAAAGTTTACAGTTTGATTGAATCCCTAGAGCACCAAGGAGGGAGGGTTTTACATCTTTACTGAAGCAAAAGACACATCATAAACCTTGTTTTACCCAATAAAACACAATAAAACTTAGAGAAACTAAAGCCCTCACTGCCATTTATCATTAACAATATGGGCTTTCCATATTGTTAATGATATCCATATCCATAAAAGACATCAAGTCTGAATGAAACAAGTGTGCCACGGTAAGAAATTGTAGAGTTTTGACCAAAATCTTCCATATGGTGTTGTGTTGAGGTGCTAATTGTCTGACATGTTAATAAAATTGGGGACTGTTTTCAAAACTCTCCTTAAGTAGTTAAAAAATAAAGAAAGCAAGAAAACTGAACTTTTACATGAAACAATTAACGATGCATGGAAAACCAAACACAAACAGTGAAGAAAAGTCTAAATCATTATTTCTAACCTGATGCATCTCAGATATTTATTAAGCTTATGTTTTACCTGAGAAAATGAAAATCTTTTATTTCCATCAGGAAACCAGACCTTTGAACAGGAAGGAGGTTTTATGTGATGCTGATTAATGCATCCACTCACTCTGACTCATGAACATTTTATAACTCTGGAGGCACTGCTATGAATCAATTTGATAAATAATAAAGGATTTTATTTCATTTTTTTTTATGTTTTACATTAGTTGTTTGGATCTGATCAAAGATGCAGCAACTGAAGAGTAATAGAAAACCTAATCAGAACAATAGGGGAAAAAAACAAAAAAACATTGACAAGTACCAATGCCAGAAAGATGTGGAAGAGATCCTCTGTTTGGCAGGTTTCAGTCAAAAAATCTGATGTTTTAATTCCTGCATCCATGGTCCTGACCAGACCAACCAGTCCTCCCATTACAACCCTAAGCGGCTGCGCAGCTTCCAGCTCCTGAAAGCAGGATGTTCAGGGTGGAGGACGAGATGTTCCTCCCAAACGGGGCAGGATGTGAGAGGGAGGCGGAGGTGTGATTTACTGTCTGCCTGAACAAGTGCCGGCCCAAAGATAAGAGCAGGAGGGAGGAGAGGATGTGGAGCTGAAACTCGCTGCTGTTCAGCACTTTTACAAGTTCAGGAGTAAACACAGCGGCTTGGTTTCCTCAGACAGCTCCCTTAGCTGTAAATATGTGACAAAACAAAAACAAAGTCTTTCTATAGACAATAACTGAAGAGCCAGACTCCAATTTGAAGGCTGTGATTCATTCGACGACATGGGGATTCATTTAAATGATCTTTATGTCAGTAGCTGCAGCTACCTGAAATCCTGAGATGTTGATATGCTTTGGTTCCTTTGAATCAGGACCAGAACTATTAGTTCGCTGCAGCTTATCCACGAAAGTCAGCAATTATTTCTTTATGCATTTTTATGATGTCCCAGGTGTTAATTTGTTTTTAGTAAACGTTTTGTCGTTTAAATGATACTTAAATCTTGCTGCGTATTACACATCTTGTTTTAAATGTCATATTTTTCATCTCAGTTTCTTTATGTTCCTGTGAACACATCAAACCTTCTGTATCAATGCTAGTTTTAAAAGAAACGCGTCTCGCCCTCTGTCGCTGTGTGACTGTCATCTAGTCCAGGTTCTGCTGATGTTACCTGGCTCTGATCAAAATGGAGGTGTTACTATGTGTTAGTTCTAATCTCTGCTTATCTATTCAACCACTGATAGATTTAGTTCAGTTTCATTTCTTTTTTGTGTTTTTCATGAAAGTGCCATAATTGTCTCAGAACATTGGATCAGGGAGCAGAACCTGAATGGAAATAGTTTTTTTTATCCTGTAACCAAATCAGTCCACTTCCACAGTGTATGACAGAACCGGGCCGAGGCTGGACCTCTTGGGTTTCCTCCTGCTCAGGTTTATTAGAACAACTGAACATCCTGAGGAATTTCCTCCTTTCTGGTGTTTCCAGCAGCTCTGAGGATCCTGAACCTCAGATGAATGGGAGGAAGTGCTGCTGGCTGACTTTTTCCTCCCACAAAGACGCACTTCCTCCCAGCTCTGCTGTCCCCACTCATCAGCGGCCGCAGGACTCACGGAGGAGCAGCAGAGGAACATGAAGGCCCTGGTTCTGCTTCTGCTTCTGGGATCCAGCTGTGTCTGTAAGTAAAGCGAGATGTTTCTGCTGCTGGTTCTTGTCCAGTATGGGATACTTCACATACTTCTTACCATTTTTTTGTTATGAAGGATTTCAGACTCCTGAAAAACTCTGAAAAAGCTTGATTAAAATCCTCTTGAGTTCTGGTGGGAGGTTAAATAAAAACTACTGTGAGAATCAGAACCAGCGTGTCGTTGCAGTGTTGCCTTGTTCAAATCTATTTTTATGGTAAAAAAAAACAGGGGAAACTGTTTATTTTTTTGTTGAATGAAGCACAAGCGATAGGAGATTCATGTCTTGATTTGAGGGACATGATCAAGCTCCCCAATAATGGCGTTCTGGGCCAAAAGCCCAAATATTTTTACTTTCTCGTTGTTAATTGTGACAGGGAAAGATATAAAGCTAATAGTTATATACAGCATGTAACCAACAGGTTTTGCCCGGATTTAAATGAAAAAATGAAATAGTGACCAGTCTGAATGGGTTCCACCACCAGCCTGAAGAGATTTTTAGACGTTAACCAAGAATCCAACAAGACAGCAACACACTGAACCTGAGAGCCGTCGGGTTGGTTCTCTGCTTCGACCTGAAAGCAAGCTGACAATTATTCCTCCCATAATGAGTTTTAAACACAAATGGTTTCTGTTCCTTAGTCACACACTTCTCCGGCTGCTTTAATTAGTTATTATTTTATTTAAAAAATGCAATAATGTTTGCTGAGAGTCTAGATCTTCATTTAGATTTTATGAACTTCATGGAAAGATAAATGCAATGATCGTGTTTTTAATTTAGCTGCTTTTTTCCTGATGAACACATCTAGTTCACCGCATCTAGAATCCTAAAGGCTTAAATGGTTGATTCACCATCATAAGCCTCTCTGGTTTGTGTGTTAAGTAAATATACCTCTGTGTACTAAAGGCAGCATTCTGCTTGATTTTTACATTCTTGTTCCTGAGAGCCTACAGCAGCTCGCCTACACATCATGGCTGAAGTACATTTTTAAAGTTAAAACTAGGTCGTCATAAATAAAGGCAATAGTTTTTTTCAAACAAAGAATAGTATGATAGTTATCATCCACAATCAAACAGAAAAACAACAAAAGCTGTTGAAAAGGAAGACTTCAATAAATTATATTTTTTAATTGATCAGTATTGCATTGAAGGACACGTGAGAAAATGAAAAATGTCAAAGAAATAGAATTGGTTTATTGCTAAGTTTTAATCTGGTTCATTAGATTCACTACAATTAGCACAAGATATTAACTCAGAGACATGGATTCCCTAAATAAATCTAGAATATGCTTTACCAAAGTAGAGCTCCCAGCCTGTTCTGTATAGGTGTCTGCATGAAAATTGCTTTCCCATATAGAGGAAATGCGTATTTACCTGCAACCACAGGGATGTTGTTGTTGTTGGGGTTTTTTATTTGTTTGTTTGTTTTGTTTTGTTTTATTTATGGTATCGTATTAAAGAGATCAGTGTTAGTGAATCAGTGTGTGTTGTTGAGGATGAGTGCATGAAGCAAACAAACAATAAAAAATACATTTTTAATAGGCAGGACAAAATGATGCAGATAAATCTCTAACCTTCTGTGTTGCTTGGCTAACATGTGGTTGTACTGAAGACAGAAATGTGAGGAGCAGATCAGTCCAGTGGTGCTTCAAAGAGTTTGATATCAAGCAATGTTTTGCACGGAACATGCAAAAGAAAAAGCTTCATATCAAATGTGAAGTATTTTTGCTTTTTTGATCTTTAAAATCCCTTCTTGATCTGTCTTATTTTTTAAGGGGAGTGTAGCAGGTTATATATATTATATATATATAATATATATATATTATATATATATAATATATAACCTATATATATATATATATATATATATATATATATATATATATATATATATAAATATATTTTTTTTTTTCATTTCATTCAATACAGAGAAAAAAAAAGAAAAAGAATAAAGAAAACATCCTAACAGTTTTTAGTATACAAAAATTAAAAAAAGAAATATACCTCCATCCATACATACCTACATATCCATCTGTATACATTTCACAAATTATACACTTACAAACATACTACATATGTATTTGAAAAAAATGAAATGAAAGGTAGCAGAAAGAAGAAAAAATCTTATAGTATCTGCCCCTTTTTCCTCAACTCTGAATATATATATGTGTGTGTACACCATGTTTCTCAAGTTTCTGAATTTCTTTTTGATTGGTGCATGATCTGAGGACTATTTCATGTTGCAAGACAAGTTCTGTTTTGGTGATTTCTTGATTTCTTAAAACTGAATTCAGCTTTCCCAAAAATGTAGTTAATACCAGTTAAATCATTATTTAATTAATGGACAGTATGAGGGTAGCAAAGGCCTTTGCACACAGGTCCATGTTGGTTTGGAGAACTTTTTTAAACAAAATAATCATTTTAAAATGACATTTTGTGTTTACTCGACTTTATTTATTTTATTTTATTTTTGGTTGATATTAAAATATCCTTGTATGACCTGAAGCATTTTAGTGTGATAAATAAGGCAAAAAGAGAAGAAATGAGGAAGAAGGAAATACTTTTTCATACAATGTGTTTCATAAAACAAACAGATAAACCAGGACTACAGACCAAATGCTCTCTTCGTCTGGAGATTAAATTATTTTATGTTGGTATTTTTAAGTGTTGGTATTCATTCTTATTTTTCATTTTATTTCTCCTTCAGGTGTTGCTCTGAGTTTATAGCTCTGAGCTTATTGACTATTATCAATAATAAAATGCTGAAGAAACTGTAAATTACAATGAAAGAACAAAGAAACATAAAGTCAATAATTTTGACTGCAAGCAAGTTGTCAGTCCAGTGGTTTTATTTTTTGTTTTTTGTTTTTTTTAAGTCAAGAGTTACTTTTAGTCCTGCAGGTGTTCTCCTGTTTAGGAAACTCAGATTCCCCTTCCTTCCCCCATGTCAGTCCATAAAAGTACCTGCAGGAAAACTAAACTCCAGGTCCAGTACCAACAGTTTATGATTCACAAACACTCTGAGACACGGCTTTCAGCCTGATCAGAAATGTTGGTCGAGTACCATACTTCCAATGTGGCTGTCCTAGGTTCGATTTTCAACCCAATGAACTCAATTAGGAAATCGGCATGTTCAGCACCTTTCTTCCAAAAATGAAGGCAAGTAGAAGAGGGCTCTGCAAAAATTTAAGCAAAGATAATTGAATTACCCCTGGTAAAACACAAATCTGTGATTCTAAGTGATCAGAATTACAAAATACCAGCGGAATGACTCTATCTATAAACAAAATCCAAAAACCAGAACAATATTCAGATTTAGGATTGTCATGTCCCGGATGGCTGAGAACTAGGAGTGAAATTACCAGAAAAAATCAGAATCAGGTTATGGTGCAGCTGAGCAACAGAGGATCCCCCTTCACTTTGACACCTTCAGCTTGATTTATTTTTTGGCTAAAGTCTAACCTGCAGTGTCTGAACCTAGCATCATTCCTGCCAGGAGTTGGGGATTATTTGGATCTCAACACAAGTATAAATGGAGCAGGATTGGGACCAGACCAGAAATTTTAATGATTCTGCAGTATAATATGAAGGTACATGAGTGTCTGTAAACTCTGCATGAAAATAAAGGAAGACATAAACTACAGTGCATGATCAGTGATGGAGAACATGCAGATAACTAACTCCTAAAGACACTTAGATCAAACTTAAAGCAAACATCAGTTAGTAACCTGAGCCACAAATGAAAACGTCGACCTCTGAAGCTGGTCAGACTGGATCAGTCGCAGTCTGAAGCTAATGACTTGTCACATAGTAAGTGAGACTGAAAAACTATTGCAACCCAACGTAGACATAACCACAGTCAGGAGGCCATCTCCCTTGTCGTCTGATATCAGGGTGTGTCGTCACTTTCCTTTTTAATAAAATTCTGAAAATGAAATTGATTTGTTGCTAAGTCATATTCAGAGTTTAACCTTTTCTGAATATACAGATTTAATTGTTTGACGATCCTCATTTCTCATGTTTTTGTTTACAGGCACGACTTCTTTTCCCAGTTTTTCTTTGCCTACACATGAACCAGAGGAGCTATTCAGCAGTCCATTCAGAACCAAAACAAATGACCCATTGTCAAACACCGACAGAGTCCTGGGAACCACCCGACACATTAACACCTCCGACATCCACAGTTCATCAACTCATGGAGCTTCAGCCCATGGAAACACTACCAAACCTCCAGATTTACTTCCAGATGATACGTCCTCTGTCTCAGAGCTTTTCTATCCAAACACAGACCAAACTGCTTTATCCAGTGTTGGTGGGTCCACCACTGACCAATTAAATGGTCATACTGTCCCGTCTGGTCCAAGTGTGTCCACCACTAACCAGTTAGAGGCTCACAATGTCTTATCTACCACAGGTGTGTCCACCACCAATCAGTTGAATGTCCACACCGTCTCATCTGGTCCAGGTGTGTCCACCACCAATCAGTTGAATGTCCACACCGTCTCATCTGATCCAGGTGTGTCCACCCCCAATCAGTTGAATGTCCACACCGTCTCATCTGGTCCAGGTGTGTCCACCCCCAATCAGCTGAACGTCCACATCGTCTCATCTGGTCCAAGTGTGTCCACCACTGATCGGTTGAATGTCCGCACTGTCTCATCTGGTCCAGGTGTGTCCACTACCAATCAGTTGAATGTCCAGACTGTTTCATCTGGTCCAGGTGTGTCCACTACCAATCAGTTTAATGTCCAAACTGTTTCATCTGGTCCAGGTGTGTTCACCACTGACCAATCAGAAATTCCAACAATGTTATCAGATGCAAATGTGTTCACCTCCGACCAATCAGATGTTCACGTTGTCTCATCTGGTCCAGATGTAGTCGCAACTGGCCAGTCAGAAGTGACAAACAGTTCAAAAGGACACAGGAAGCCACAGCCTAAGACTGAAACAGCATCAGTGTTGAACACATTGTCCTCCCTTAATGGAAACCAAATTGACTCCAGTGGAAGCAGAACCAGGCTTGGTTCCTCTGCAGGATATCCACGGAAGAGCACAGTTGGACTGAAGGACTTCACATTCCCCTTTGAGTTTTCACCATCTGCTGCAGCTACATTTTCTGACAGCTCATCTGCTGACTCTGAGCCAAACACCATATCAACATCTTATCGTATTACTTATACAAAAGGCTCTACTTTAGCTACACCAACCATAGCTTACACACCTGGAGAATCACTCCTTACATCTGTCTCCATGACAGAGACAAACCCATCATACAACCATTACAAACTTGTCACAGCTTCTGAAGCTTCACCTTCAGTTGAAGGCTTTTCTCAACATCCAGACACAGCTAGGACAGTGAATGAAGTAGCTGACAACACACCCGGTGGCACACCTCAAACCACACCTGAAGCCACATCTGCTGTTTCAGGATCTGCATATACATCTGTAATAACACCTGAGATTGGACCCATGACCTCACCTGGGGTCACTCCAAGAACGAACCCTAAAACTACATCTGCAACCACAAATGCAGCTTCCGCACCTGGAACCTCACCTGGAGATTCTGAACCTGAAACCCCACCTGGTGCTTTCACGCATGAAATGAAGCCTGCAGTGACATCAGCAATGCCTACACTTCAGTCCACACCTGGAATCTCCACACCTGAATCCACACCAGCAGCTTCTGAACATGAAACGACATCTGAAGCTCTAACACATGAAACCACATCTGCCGCTAAACATACAACTACACTTGCAATCAGAACTACAACCAGAACGCCAACACCGAGCTCTGCACCAGTGACCACACCCACAGCAACAACGCATGTAGTGTCCACCCCCTCTACACCCATAATGGCTGTACCAACAAGTCTCCCTAGCATCACCACGCAAACCACACAGTCAACTATATCTCCACTGCTGGCCACCACACATGTGAGTATACTATCTGTTAAAATAATTCTGCTTTTGCTCCTACTTCAGGGTTTCCTCTATTATAAGCCTGGTGGGCCACAAGGCTTTACTTGCCATCCCACCAGTTTAAGCGTTGTTTATTTTAAATAGGGTTTTTTATACACAGTGACAGTAAAGATGAGTTAAGCTAGTTTTATAGTTGCAGCATTGGTGTTGCCCAGACCACAAGACTTAGTAGGTTTTCTGGGGGAAACCCTGTACTTTTATTTATACTTTAAAGGCTTCACGGCTGCCCCATGGGATTGCTATGGGGCAGCTGTGAAGTGAAAATAATACAATGGGCATGCGTTGCATGTGGGCATGCAAAAGTTGCAAATTCACGTAAATAATACAAAAACAAAAGTAAAATATTCAAACTCCTTCACTTTTAAGAATTGTTTTCTCTTTACATAACTGTACCCTCTTGGCTTTGATTTAGTGGGGCAAATTTCTGAAATATCAAACAGATGTAACACTGGAAAAGTTAAAAATGCTATTTTTCATACCCAATGTCAAGCATGGTGGATGGGGAGTAATTATTTGGGCTTGTTTTGCAGCCACAAGACCTGGGCAACTTTCAGTCCATTAAATACTCTTGTTTGCCAAAATAATGCAAGTCAAGTATAAACTCAAGTGTTCTACAGCTTGGCTTCATGCAGCTCAGTTCCCGCTGGGTCATCAACAGAACGATGACTGACAAAAGGGCAAATATACAAGCTAAAAAAGAAACTAAGTTCTTGCAATGGCTCATTCAAAGTCTAGACATTAACCTAATTAAAATGTTGTGGAAAGCTGTACAAAAACGCTTCTCGTTAAATAACTAAACAAGAGTGTGCTATCATTTCATCTACAACAATGAGAGAAATAGTTAGACTGAAAAAAAACAATAATAGTTTAGTTTTGCAAAAAGGACATTGGGGGTTCCTCCGATATATGGTAAATGCATCTATAATGGGTTTTTTACTGAACCATTATAGATGCATATACCCATCTACACTGTCTTATGAAGAGTGTGGTCAAAGTCTATTAGGGTTTGTACTGTACTCCTTAGAACAAATGTATGCAAACACTGTAGAATTTAAGATTTCTCATAATGTAAAATCTGCTCTGACCTGATGGAACAGAGTAGTTTATTCTCCAGGTGAAGATCAAGATCGCGATTTAAGAATAATTTAAGCGTTTGCAATGAGGAGTTGATGAGATGAAGGATGTTTTTGTACCCAACTTTCTCATTTCTACGTGGGTCCCAGGTAGATTACAACACTTCCATAACCCTGAGAGGATTAAAGAGATGGAGCAGCGTTTAAATGCTCATAAATTTTTGCTTCAAAACGTTCAGTCTACTCAACTTCACACAACTTCAAACTGAACCTTGGGTTTTGTGTAATCAGCATGTTTGTTGCCTCTTCCTGACTGGAAAACTCAACAATGGCTAATGTTGTTGGCCCTAATGGAGCCCAGCTTGATGCTGGAGGTTGGTGGAGAAAATGAACGGGGCGGGCAGGAAGGAAGGCAGGGTGGGTCAAGCCTCTATTTTGAGTCAAAGAGACCGAGTCAGAGTGAACTGAGTGGAGACCAGGAGCCGATGAGATGAAGAATGAAGCGTAGTTGCAGCCAGCATCTCATCGGACATCTGCTGGACTAATACTGCTACTCTGGTCATGATTCACCTGCACTGGATGGTACCTGTGTCACATGACCTCGTCTGTGTGTTAGCCCGGGTTGAAATGCACCATGTTTACCTTCTGTTAACGGGACGGACAAGCGATGCTCCCAGGATGTTTGATCCTTGGACTGTTGTGGAGGATTGGAAAGGTGAGAAAATTGGAGTGATTTGATCTTCCATGATTCTGTTGATCAGAAACCTCTGGAATAAGTTAATCCCAGATTTTAGCATTTGGTCTTTGCCTTAGGCTATTAAATCATTTTGGCAATCCCCTTACCTTCTCTGGACTGCCACTCGTGGGAGAACCGCGCCATGACCTCTAAAGTTGAACCAATTGAGGTAAGGCAGTTTTGAAGTTACAACTCATGAAGTGACCTCCTGTTGCAGGTCCAGACCAGCTGCGCCGTGGAGCTAACAGAGGTCAGGACCACCTGGGACTCAGCAGTGGTTTGGTTCACTGCTGCCTGTCCATCACCTGACTTCACAGCCTTCATGGATCCAGGCTCTAGGCCAACCGCAGTCCGCTGTGATCAGGATGGAAACAATGGATATACGTTTATCTGCAACATGACAGAGCTACAACCAGGAACTTTGTATGAACTAAGGGTGATCTCTGGGAACGATGAGGAGAGAAGCCTTGGCTCAATACGCACAGGTAAGAACTTACTTGGAATATTTTTCTCCATGATCCTGTTCCCTTTCATTTTTTTCTGCAGGTTGATCTCCATTAAGGTTAAAACCTTTGCATCACTTTGAATTTATAGTTAATGATAGAACATGGACATATTTAAACCAAATTCAGTGTATATTACTTTTGATTTAAAATAGTTGAAAAAGGACTAAATCTAAGGGGCATTGTCATTTCAACAACATCAGTTTTTCATTTTCCATCAATGTCTCAGCCGGTGTTTCAGTGTTGCTGTTGGGTCTCGGCAGTGGATTGTTTTTCAGTCAAGGCATTGCTACTGGTTCACTTCCTGCCCCACCTGTTGCATTTTTTCTGTGTTTGCCTTAACTCAGTGCTACATTCTGCTCTAAAACACTGACTTTATTCAGTTCAACCAGAACTTAACTGGTTTCCATCCCATCCAAACCTGCCAATAACTTGATCCCTGAACCTCCCTAACCTTTTAACAGCCTGTCTCAAACTTTCCATAACCTGATCAGTTATTCTCCCAAAGTGTTCAAAGTGTCTTTCTGCTGACATTTCAAAAGATATTCTCCTTTTTCCTCCCACAGTACCAGTTAGTCCAGCTCAGCTTGAGATCCAGTTGGACCCTGAAAACATGGCTTCAGTTCATGAAGGATCCTCTGGGCTGCGAGTCCTTTGGTCCCTCTCTGCAGGACATGTGGACTGGTATAATGTAACTCTGGAAGACGTCCACTCCGGTATGGTTCGTAGCAACAGAGTCATGGGTTCTGCAGCTCCCCAGTCTTGTTTCACCTCCCTTGTCCCAGGAACTCTGTACAACATCAGTGTGTTGGCCATATCTGGGAACAAGACTGCTGCACCTGTGCACACCATTGCAGTAACAGGTGAGATACAGGGTGGAAGATCTTGGCATAGTAACAGAAATGTACAGAATTGTTAAAAAGTCTACAGACCTTTTTGCAAATCTGATAGAAAGTGGAATAAACTGGTGTAGTTTTGAAGTTGTTTTGTCCATCAGCACCAGATCCAGGTACTGGAAGATGTTACATATTAGTTTAGCATCTTCACTGCTGCATGTCTTGGTTTTCCTGCAGCCCCTTCAGCGGTGGATGGCCTTCAAGTAGCATCCTCATCTTTAGACAGCCTCAGTGTGCTCTGGCGGCCTGGCCCAGGACGGGTGGAAAACTTTAAGGTCCTAGTGACGGACCAGGATGGGTTTCTCCTGAGGAACATCACTTTGACGAACACTACGACCTACACCAAGCTGGATGGGCTGCAGCCAGGGACACCGTACAGGGTCACCGTGGTAACAAATGCTGCTGGCCTGCAGAGCTCTGCCTCCATACAGGCCTACACTGGTAGGTGCAAATGCTGAAGTGATGTTACTGAAACTTCTGAATGATTATCCTGTATGGTGAAGAGCAGTTTTGTGCTGACATTTTTTTTTTCACTTTATTTCCTCCTGATCAGTCTGAGACATTGACCAATGAGGAAGCAGAACCTGTACTTACTATGTAGCATTAGTGTGTTTCCGCCTATTGCTGTAGCAAAAAACAGTCAACAGTATATGTTCAAAATCAGCATCTGGTGATCTGACAGACAATTAGAAATCCTTGCCTTGTTTTCCTGAAGTGGGACCTGATTCTGAAAGAATATGTGAAGTTTAAATGACACCAGGTTTAAGGAGTTTATGGTTAACTGGTTGGTTTATCTCCTTTTGCTTCTCTTGATAATGTGAACCTTTTCTGCCTCTTTGCAAGCTGAAGTTTCCTCTCCACAAGACAAAGCAATGATCAAAGTCTGATCAGGTCACAACACCAGATCAACCATCTGAAGCCATGTTTGCGCTAATGAGCAGTTTGTTGCTGAAAGAATCTGGTATTCGTCCATATGAGGTCTAATAATGACAACCTTGAAACACAACTGCAAGACTTTTGCTCAGATAAAGACATTCTCTTACAGAGGAGGGTGCAAACGTTTTAGAGCTGGTGTTTTCCAGCAGGTGAAGCAGACAAGGTGTCAGGAAAAACAGCAGGGTGAAGATAAAAAAAAAATTAAATGTTCTCTCTTTTTCCTCAGTCCCAGCAGCTGTGTCAGATCTGATTATCAACAATGATGGCAGCTCAGAGAGTCTCCGGGCCTCCTGGACCGCACCTAAAGGGGGTGTGGACTTTTTTACAGTGACCCTGTGGGCTTCAGGTTTGACCCCTGAGCAACGAATCCTAGCCCCCAATGTCACCCAGCTGGTGTTTGAGGGTCTAACCCCTGGACGCCGCTACCAGCTGTCTGTCAACTCCTCAGCAGGAGGCCTGAGTTCAGAGAGCAGGACTGAAGGAAGGACAGGTGGGTCCAGGACTGCTTAGTCACATTGCATGTGGTTTGTTTAAACAGTACCGACATAATGGGGAAGACCCTGAAAGGATGATCATGTACTCCATATCTGATTTACAAACAAAATAGCACCATTGAGCTACACATGCAAACATACCCATCACTGCAGCATGTCAGGGAGATAATCACTGATTTTCACTGTATTAGGGATGAATACAATTCAGTTTGTGTTTGGTTCAACTCATCTGATGTTACTGGTTTCATTCTTTAGGGTTTATCTGAAGCAAGGCTGACCTCTTTGAGGAGATGTGTGAATATAAACTAAAAATATGATAATATGGGGATACAAGAGATGTTGATGTTTTTGTAGTTTTTTTTTTATTATTATTTCACTATTAAAAATAACATTAAGCCTCCAGCTGTTGTCTATGTACCACATGGGCCTTTTATAATGGCTGCTCTGCATCCTTATGTTTCAGTTCCTGACCAGGTGTCCACCCTCTCCATGTCCATTGACAGCAGCAAGCTGCAACTCAGCTGGTCTCCCCCCAGAGGCGACTGGGAGTACTACAGCGTTCTGTTGACAGATGGCCCTGCTGTTCTATTTAATAGGACAGTCAGTAAGAAGAGCAGAGAGCTTCTCGTGTCCATCCAGAGCCTCGGTTTAGTTCCAGGACGGCTCTACTCTGCAGAGTTCGCGGTGCACAGCGGCAGTTTGAGTAACACAGCCCACTGCAGCAGCAGACTAGGTTAGCTACTGTCATAATTGTCTTCAATTTGATTTCAGAAAACAAGTCATGGGTATGGACTGATACAGCAGGAACATTTCAGTCCAGTTTTGTTTGTGTTGCAACAGTGCACAAGAAAGCAGAGCTTAAACTTCTCAACTGATTGGAGGATAGGACTTCAACAGACAGATTCAGGTCAGATTTTGGCAGAAAGTGAAAACCACAGTCTGAATTTAAGGATGGTACAAAACACTATTCACACATGGCCAAAATGGACCAACTTAGCTACTAGTAGAGTTTTTGGACTGTGGTATTAGGATGGAGTAGCTAAAGGGAATCCACACATGCACAGGGAAAATATATAAATTTTTGCAGGAAGATCCCAAGCCAGGATTGGAACCCAGAGCATTTTTTGCTTTGGGTTCCAGAGCAAAAAATAAGACAACAACTTCACAGAAAACTAATGTACCTGTTTATGGTAGTGAAATATAATACTGTACATTCCTCCCCAAAGATCCCATTATACATACACACACATCAAATGTGATGCATGTATTTCAAAGATGTGAAAACACCTGATGTTCTACATAATGCCCCACATAAATGCACCCTGGGTGTTGTTTATTGTCCTTCAGTTCAGAAGTCCCGAAATTTTGTAGTAACACAAAGACCTGCTTGTGTCTTGGCGTGAATAAGAAGCAGAATTTTTAAAAAAAGAAAACATTCAGTGATTGTATTAGCTGAGTTGAAGCCAACGGGATTTCTTATTTAGATTCTAGCCTCAATCAAAGTGCACAGTTTAGCGTTTAAAGCTTAGAAACTCTTATTGACAGTACTGCTTCACACACTGTAGATCTTCCAGTTTGGTGTGAGAAAGACTGTATCCACCAGCAGAAACATCATCTAGGATTTAATTACTGAACTTTCAGTATTCTGATACTAACAAGTTAAATCTCCCATGACCCCAGCACCTCGTCCTGTGCAGCAGCTTGTCCTTCGTCATGCTGATGAGACGTCTCTTAGTGTGCAGTGGAGACAGCCCGTTGGACGTTGGGACAGCTTCACGGTGCTTCTCACAGATGAGGACCTCGCCACTCCTGACACTCAGAGGATCCTCAGTGGTGGATCCAGAGAGTGCACCTTCCGAGGCCTCGCCTCAGGACGCCGCTACACTGTTACCGTGAAAACTAGCAGCGGTACCCTGAGCAACTCTGACTCCCTGACAGCATGGACCAGTACGTCTGAGGCCTTTATTGCTATAAAGAGTGCTGCTTGACAGGTTACTTGGTTTATCATTTAATAATCTGCCACCATCTGTCCTCACAGCACCAGCTCCGGTCAGCGGGCTGCAGGTTTTTAACCTCGACAGCACCGACAGCCTGCAGGCTCAGTGGGAACTGGCTTCTGGAGACCAAGACTCGTACCAAGTTCTGCTGGTCCGTGACAGCAGCGTCATCAAGAATAAGAGTGTTGCAGGCAACATCAGCAGCATAAGCTTCCAGAACCTGAGACCAGGAGCACAGTACAAGGTGGTGGTCACCACCATCAGAGCCGGACACACTTCCAGACAGACTGTGGCCGAAGGACGCACAGGTAAGCTCACCAGTCACTGGCATGACAGTTCTATCGGTTATCCTTTTCAAGACAGTAGTGTAGGATTATTCACACCCTGATGTGGAAGACGGGCCACAGTTGAGCGGTTGCATTGCAGCATGAAGGTTGCGGGTTAGAATCCCAGCCTCGGTTATTTTTTGCATAGAGTTTGCATGTTGTTCCCATGCATGAGTGGGTTCTCTCCACATATTGTAGTTTCCTCCCACAGGCCAAAAATATGACTTTTAGGTCAGCTGATTGATCTAAATTGCCATTAGTTACATTCACAAAAGTATGTTTACATGCTCAAATACAGCCAGGCTCTGTGAGGGTATCAGGTGGTATTATGACATGTGCTAAAGCTCATCTCCACATTTGTGATGGCAGCGTTAATACAGAAAAATCCAGCACAAATGTTATTGCTTCCAAGTAGACATCTTTTCAAGGGACACTCATGGATTTTTTCCTCAGGTTTATAGAAACTTGAGTAAACTTAGCTGTAACTAAGGAAGAAGAGCTATGGAAGAAGACCTGCTGGAATGGCCTCAGATCTGTTTTAAGCTGGCTACAATGGGTAGGAGACACCAAAGACAGGACAATCACTCTGCACTGTTGAACACATTAAGATGTGTTTGTAAAAGGCAGCTGGAGGTCTTCATGTCTTGGTAGGATCATCAGCACTAATGGGAACATGACTTAAAGACGTAACTTTTACTGACACGGTTATTCTTGGACAGTGATACAACCTCAACTGTTGGAAGGGATCGATGTTAACAGACGAAATGAAGTTGATGAGACCAACAATTAAATATTGGTTTCAGAGCCAATGTCTGCAGATTTCAGGCTGTTTTAACAGGTCTTAGGCGGCAGAGCAGACCCAAAAGAAAGACTCTCCCTCTGTTTGGGTTTGTTTCCAGCAGAAAGCCGGATATTATTGAAAAGCTGGAATTTGTGTGGAATTTTCAGGAAGTGTCGACAAGGACAGCAACACAAAAGAGCGTCCAGGTCTGTTGGTCAGAGACTTCCCGTCAGGAAGAGCCTTGGTGTTTTGCCATTGAACTTTCTGAGAGTCTTCACATATCTCATTATCAGTAATCTTCAGCATTCCTGATGAATTAAAATGGAACCTTTGTCCCATCTTTTGTTTTCTGAGTTCAATCTTGAAACCTCTTGCTACGGTTTGATCTCTTTAAGATGATTAAACTTTTCCCTGCTTTCAGTAAGTCTAACAGGTACACACTGAAGTGGTATGCATGATGTCACTACTGTGCTGTCTTCACATCTGACTGTGTGTCTGACTCAACCTCTCTTCCCCCAGTGCCAGCGGCGGTCACCGATGTTCGGGTCAGTAACAATGGTCGCACGGATTTCCTCACCGTGTCCTGGAATCAGGCTGCAGGTGAGGTGGATAGTTACTTGGTAACCCTGAGTGACCGTGACAGGACACTGCACAGCCTGGCCGTGTCAAAGTTCAACCCTGGCTGCATCTTCAACTCGCTGGTATCTGGACGCCTCTACAACATCTCCATCACCAGCTGCAGCGGTCGCTACAGAAACCACACCTTCATCCAGGAGAGAACACGTGAGCAGTTCTTCTCTGAGTCTGAGTTCTGGGTGTTTTCCTCCATGCAGGTTCTAATTCTCTCTGGATTCTAGAGTGTCTCTATAAAGGTTTCTTGTTGTTTTGGCTTGGTTCTTGCTTGGTTTTAGTTGTCAGTGAAACAATGACAACTTCTTGTTGTCTCTTGGTGTTTTTGTTCATACTGCCTTTACCTGGAAGCCAGCTTCCAGCTGTCTCTGTCCTGGTTCTTATTGTGTTTATTTGGGTTCTGTCTGTCCCTTTTTTAGTGTTAATTATTTTTGTTTGACTTCTGGCTATTACTGACCTTGTTCTAATACTTTCTTTTGCATTCTATATGTCTGTGTCCTAGTTCTGCTTGTGTTTGTTTGGGTCCTGGCTAACACTTTCCTGGTTTTAATTTAATTTCTCTGGGTTTTGGATTTCGCTGGTCCTTGGTTTAATTAATTTTTTTTGTCATGAATCTTTTTCTCTTGAATTTGTTGTGGTTTCAGCTCTTGTCTCTGGGCTCTATTTTGGTTCTTGATCTCTCTCCCTCACAAAATCTTTTATTCTGGATTATGAATGTCTCTGTTAATCAATGCTCTGAATGTTCCAGCTCCTGATTTGATGAAAATTGAAAAAAAAATAAAAAATAAATTCTACCCAGATCTATTAAACAGGTTGTCACTTGTTTCTTTGACCCCTTAGAGCCCTCAAAGGTGCAGAACCCCACAGCGACTCATGGTGCTCGGGATGACTCCCTGAAGGTTTATTGGCGTCATGCTGCTGGAGACCTTGACTTCTACCAGGTGTTCATCAAACACAACAACACCTTCCTGCAGAACAAGACAGTCCAGAAGACACAGAGCGAGTGTGTGTTCACTGGACTGGTACCAGGACGGCTCTACACAGTACTAGTGAACACCTGGAGCGGTTCTTACGAAGCCAGTGCGTCCACCCATGGAAGAACCTGTGAGTAGCTCCCCGACATTCATAATCTTGGTTATTTCTTAATATATGACGAAAGGCTTTACGGGCTCTAACCACAGTTCCTGTGCTGTCCCTGATTCAGTCCCAGCAGCGGTCCAATCTCTCAGTCTTGCGGGACGGGGGACTGAGGACCTTCGGGTGACATGGTTGGCAGCTCCAGGTGATGTGGATCACTATGAAGTGCAGCTGCTGTTCAGTGACATGAAAGTGTTTCCACCTCTCACTCTGGGCAGTGGGGTGGGGGAGTGTGTCCTGTCATCACTCACACCTGGGCGACTCTACAAGATCTTAGTTTCAACCTTCAGCGGTCCAAATCAGAGGACCCAGTTCATAGAGGGTCGAACAGGTAAAATTTAGACACGGTCATAAAAATTATCGTAATGCAACCATGAAATCCCCTGCATTATTTTTAATTTGAGTGCTTCGGTTCTGCTAGTTCCTAGTAAGGTGAAGAACATCCATGTTAACGGTGACAGCAGTCATCTGAAGGTGAGCTGGACTCCTGGGCCAGGTGATGTGGATGGATACTCAGTCTTTCTGTACAGAGAGAGTCGAGAACTGGCTGTCCAAGCTGTCCTCAAGCACCAAAATGAGGTGACGTTTGACTGGCTGCAGCCAGGTCAACTGTACGGTGTTATGGTTCAGTCTTCAAGCGGAGAGCTGCTGAACAACAACACATCCACGGGACGCACAGGTGAGAGCAAGAAAGAGGTTTTCAGCACACATTAGTTGGCCCTCAGTGAGCCGTGACAGTTTTCTCCGTCCCATTGTCCGAAGTTTGTGCCTTCCCCTCTTTTCTTTCTGTCCTTCCTTCGTCTCTCTTTACCATATGCCCTTAATTCATTCCTACTTGTCCATCTGCTTTGTGTCTTGTCTCTAC
>NW_015115864.1:0-933 GCF_001443285.1 Poecilia latipinna
TCACGTGCGCTTCCCGAGGCCCAGACGGCATTGCCCCCATACAATCTCTGTATGGGTGCGCTCCGGAGGTTGGGCGGGACAGTCTCCCGAGTCACGGCTCTTGCTGGCAAGACGTGTCCCCCCTGTGACGGCCCAGCAGGCACCGACGCAACAAGGCCTTGCTGGGGCCCCGGCATAGCCGCAGAACGCGGTTGCCAGGGCGACCCATTTCGAGGGGTTTATTGTCTCTCGTCGACGGGGACACCGCCCAGTCCCCTTCCGTCACCCAAGATCATGCGCTATATGGCGAACTGATTAGCCCCACTGTCTCCAGTTCTCTCTTGCGAGAGACGCACCAACTCCGCCACAGTCATACTCTTAAGCCAAGAGGGGATTGGCCGACTAGGTGGTTCACTGTACGTCTCGCCCACAGTCGCCGACCAGGATATCTCGACTGACCGGCGGCTGTCGACAGGAGCGTCAGATCCCCTGGTTTTCAAGCTCCTCACCTGTTTGGTCGTCTCGCTGTTTCCCGGCCCGTCAGCGACGGACAGGTACGTAGCGACCTTGCCTCAGGCTCCCTGATGAGCCTGGTGAGCAACCGCACCTCTCCAACACTCCAGAGCTTAGACACACTATAGTCCCCCTTGGACGGCACCTTCCTCTCTGCCAGTCTTGCCTCATTCCACGCCGCTGCACGGGCGAGCCGCAGAAGCGACTCACGCGCATGGCAGTAGCGCTGACGCACCAAGTAGCAAAAGTGCTTACCCAGCATGTCAGCACCCTTCACCTGCGCGCCACACAGCGGTCAGTAGTCTGAGTCAGTCCATGACAGGAGGACCCTGACTTCTGCGAGAGCCTCAGCTCATGCTCTCGGGGATACAGTGCGCCGAGTCTCCAGCAGTGCATGCGGCACTCAAGTGACGACCTTTCCAGGCTGTGACACCCGCACGA
>NW_015115864.1:6383-8757 GCF_001443285.1 Poecilia latipinna
GATACAGTGCGCCGAGTCTCCAGCAGTGCATGCGGCACTCAAGTGACGACCTTTCCAGGCTGTGACACCCGCACGACTTCGGCTGCCCTAACATTGTGTTGCAGGGCAGCTTAGGTCATTGGTGCGGCCGCCACTGAGGAAGTCCCATTACATTCTAGCTCCTCACCTGTTTGGTCGTCTCGCTATTTCCCAGCCCGTCAGCGACGAGTTGGTACATAGCGACCTAGCCTCCAGGCTCCCAGGCGAGTCTGGTGAGCGACCGCACCTCTCCAACACTCCAGGGCTTCGACCCACTATAGACCCCCTTGGACGGCACCTTCCTCTCTGCCAGTCTTGCCTCATTCCACGCCGCTGCACGGGCGAGCCGCAGAAGCGACTCACGCGCATGGCAGTAGCGCTGACGCACCAAGTAGCAAAAGTGCTTACCCAGCATGTCAGCACCCTTCACCTGCGCGCCACACAGCGGTCAGTAGTCTGAGTCAGTCCATGACAGGAGGACCCTGACTTCTGCGAGAGCCTCAGCTCATGCTCTCGGGGATACAGTGCGCCGAGTCTCCAGCAGTGCATGCGGCACTCAAATGACGACCTGTCCAGGCTGTGACACCCGCACGACTTCGGCTGCCCTAACATTGTGTTGCAGGGCAGCTTGAGCCCTTAGTTGGGCCGCCACTGAGGAAGTCCCATTACATTCTAGCTCCTCACCTGTTTGGTCGACTCTCTATTTCCCAGCCCGTCAGCGACGAGTTGGTACATAGCGACCTAGCCTCCAGGCTCCCAGGCGAGTCTGGTGAGCGACCGCACCTCTCCAACACTCCAGGGCTTTGACCCACTATAGACCCCCTTGGACGGCACCTTCCTCTCTGCCAGTCTTGCCTCATTCCACGCCGCTGCACGGGCGAGCCATTGTAACGGCACTCGCACATGGCAGTAGCGCTGACGCACCAAGTAGCAAAGGTGCTTACCCAGCACAGCAGCGCCCTTCACCTGCACGCCACACAGCGGTCAGTAGTCTGAGTCGGTTCGTGACAGGAGGACCCTGACTTCTGTGAGAGCCCCAACTCATGCTCTCGGGGATACAGTGCGCCGAGTCTCAGGCAGTGCATGCGGCACTCAAATTGACGACCTTTCCAGGCTGTGACACCCGCACGACTTCGGCTGCACTAGCATTTGAAGAGTGGGCTCCCTTCAATGCATTTCACCATCAATTCCTGGGTTAGTTCAAACCCATGCATTCAAAGAGTGGGCTCCCTTCAATGCATATAACCTTCCATCATAGTAGGATGTTTCAAGAACCCTTGCAGTCGAAGAGTGGGCTCCCTCCAGTGCATTTTACCGTCAATTCCTGGGTTAGTTCCAAACCCCTGCATTTGAAGAGTGGGCTCCCTTCAATGCATTTCACCGTCAATTCCTGGGTTAGTTTCAAATCCATGCAGTCGAAGGGTGGGCTCCCTTCAGTACATTTCACCGTCAATTCCTGTAGAATGTTTCAAATACCCATGCGTTTGAAGGGTGGGCTCCCTTCAATGCATTTCGCCATCAATCCCAGGGTTAGTTTCAAGCCCATGCAGTCGAAGAGTGGGCTCCCTTCAATGCATTACACCGTCAATTCCTGGAAGACGTTTCAAAGACCCCTGCATTTGAAGAGTGGGCTCCCTTCAAAGCATTTTACCGCCAATTCCTGTAGGATGTTTCAAAGACCCATGCACTTGAAGGGTGGGCTCCCTTCAATGCGTTTCACCGTCAATTCCTGTAGGATGTTTCAAAGACCCATGCATTTGAAGGGTGGGCTCCCTTCAATGCGTTTCACCGTCAATTCCTGTAGGATGTTTCAAAGACCCACGCATTTGAAGGGTGGGCTCCCTTCAAAGCGTTTAACCGTCAATTCCTGTAGGATGTTTCAAAGACCCATGCATTTGAAGGGTGGGCTCCCTTCAATGCATTTCACCGTCAATTCCCAGGTTAGTTTCAGACCCATGCAGTCGGAGGGTGGGCTCCCTTCCGTGCATTTAACCGTCAATTCCTGTAGCATGTATCAAATACCCCTGCATTCGAAGAGTGGGCTCCCTTCAATGCATTTCACCGTCAATTCCTGGGTTAGTTCCAAACCCCTGCATTTGAAGAGTGGGCTCCCTTCAATGCATTACCCCGTCAATTTTGGAGGACGTTTCAAAGACCCCTGCATTTGAAGAGTGGCTCCCTTCAAAGCATTTTACCGCCAATTCCTGTAGGATGTTCAAAGACTCATGCATTTGAAGGGTGGGCTCCCTTCAATGCGTTTCACCGTCAATTCCTGTAGGATGTTTCAAAGACCCATGCATTTGAAGGGAGGGCTCCCTTCAATGCGTTTCACCGTCAATTCCTGTAGGATGTTTCA
>NW_015115864.1:12537-16808 GCF_001443285.1 Poecilia latipinna
CGCAGAAGCGACTCACGCGCATGGCAGTAGCGCTGACGCACCAAGTAGCAAAAGTGCTTACCCAGCATGTCAGCACCCTTCACCTGCGCGCCACACAGTGGTCAGTAATCTGAGTCAGTCCAGGACAGAGGGACCCTGACTTCTGTGAGAGCCTCAGCTCTCGCTCTCGAGGACATAGTGCTTCAAATTTCCGGCAGTGTATGCGGCACTCAAATGACGACCTGTCCAGGCTGTGACACCCGCACGACTTCGGCTGCCCTAACATTGTGTTGCAGGGCAGCTTGAGCCCTTAGTGCGGCCGCCACTGAGGAAGTCCCATTACATTCTAGCTCCTCACCTGTTTGGTCGTCTCGCTATTTCCAGCCCGTCAGCGACGAGCGGTACGTAGCGACCTTGCCTCCAGGCTCCCGGATGAGCCTGGTGAGCGACCGCACCTCTCCAACACTCCAGAGCTTAGACACACTATAGTCCCCCTTGGACGGCACCTTCCTCTCTGCCAGTCTTGCCTCATTCCACACCACTGTATGGGCGAGCCGCAGGAGCAGCTCTCGCACATGGCAGTAGCACTGACGTACCAAGTAGCAATAATGCTTACCCTGCACAGCAGCACCCTTCACCTGCACGCCACACAGTGGTCAGTAGTCTGAGTCAGTCCAGGACAAAGGGACCCTGACTTCAGTGAGAGCCTCAGCTCGCGCTCTCGAGGACACAGTGCGTCAAATCTCCGGCAGTGTATGCGGCACTCAAATGACGACCTGTCCAGGCTGTGACACCCGCACGACTTCGGCTGCCCTAACATTGTGTTGCCGGGCAGCTTGAGCCCTTAGTGCGGCCGCCACTGAGGAAGTCCCATTACATTCTAGCTCCTCACCTGTTTGGTCGTCTCGCTATTTCCAGCCCGTCAGCGACAAGCTGGTACGTAGCGACCTTGCCTCCAGGCTCCCGGGTGAGCCTGGTGAGCGACCGCACCTCTCCAACACTCCAGAGCTTTGCCACACTACTGCCCCCCTTGGATGGCACCTTCCTCTCTGCCAGTCCTACCTCATTCCACCCCACTGCATGGGCGAGCCGCAGAAGCGGCTCTCGCACATGGCAGTAGCACTGACGTACCAAGTAGCAATAATGCTTACCCAGCACAGCAGCACCCTTCACCTGCGCGCCACACAGTGGTCAGTAGTCTGAGTCAGTCCAGGACAGAGGGACCCTGACTTCTGTGAGAGCCTCAGCTCGCGCTCTCGAGGACACAGTGCGTCAAATCTCCAGCAGTGTACGCGGCACTCAAATGACGACCTGTCCAGGCTGTGACAACCGCACGACTTCGGCTGCCCCTGCATTTGAAGAGTGGGCTCCCTTCAACGCATTTCACAGCCAATTCCTGGGTTAGTTTCAAACCCATGCATTTGAAGGATGGGCTCCCTTCAATGCATTTGCCGTCAATTCCTGTAGGATGTTTCAAAAACCCATGCATTTGAAGGGGTGGGCTCCTTTCACTGCATTTAACCGTCAATTCCTGTAAGATGTTCCAAAAAACCCATGCATTTGAAGGGGTGGGCTCCCTCCACTGCATTTTACCGTCAATTCCTGTAGGATGTTCAAGAACCCAAGCATTCGGAGGGTGGGCTCCCTTCAATGCATTTCCCGTCAAGCCAAGGGGCCATTTCAAGCCCATGCATTCAAAGAGTAAGCTCCCTTCAATGCATTTCGTCATCAATTCATGGGTTAGTTTCAAACCCATGCCTTAGAAGGGTGGGCTCCCTTCAATGCAATTTTCCATCAATTCCTGTAGGATGTTTCAAAAACCCATGCATTTGAAGGGCGGCTCCCTTCAATGCATTTCACCGTCACTTCCTGGGTTAGATTCAAACCCATGCATTGGAAGAGAGAGCTCCCTTCGATGCATTTCGCCATCCATTACTGTAGGATGTTTCAACGACTCGTGCATTCAAAGAGTGGGCTCCCTTCGATGCATTGACCGTCAATCCCTGTAGGATGTTTCAAAAACCCAAGCATTTGGATGGTGGGCTCCCTTCAAGGCGTTTCACCGTCAGGCCCTGTGGCCATTTCAAGCCCATGTATTCGAAGAGTGAGCTCCCTTCAATGCATTACACCATCAATTCCTGGGTTAGTTTCAAACCCATGCATTTAAAGGGTGGGCTCCCTTCACTGCCCTTTACCGTCAATTCCTGGGGCCGTTTCGAACCCATGCATTCGAAGAGTGGGCCCCCCTCGATGCATTTTACCGTCAATTCCTGGAGGATGTTTCAAGAACTCATGCATTTGAAGGGGGGGGTCCCTTCAACGCGTTACACCATCAATTCCTGTAGGATGTTTCAAAAACCCATGCATTTGAGGGGGGAAGCTCCCTTCAATGCATTTTACCGCCAATTCCTGTAGGATGTTTCTAAACCCATGCATTTGAAGGATGGGATCCCTTCAATGCATTTTACCATCAATTCCTGGAGGATGTTTCAAAAAACCCATGCATTTGAAGGGTGGGCTCCCTTCAATGCATTTACCGTCAATTCCTGTAGGATGTTTCTAAAACCCGTGCATTAGAAGGGGTGGGCTCCCTTCACCGCATTTTACCGTCAATTCCTGTAGGATGTTTCAAGAACCCATGCATTAGAAGGGGTGGGCTCCCTTCACTGCATTTACCGTCAATTCCTGTAGGATGTTTCAAAGACCCATGCACTTGAAGAGTGGGCTCGCTCCGATGCATTACACCATCAATTCCTGGGTTAGTTTCAAACCCATGCATTAGAAGGGTGGGCTCCCTTCAATGCATTTTACCGTCAAATCCTGTAGGATGTTACGAAAACCCATGCATTTGAAGGGTGGGCTCCCTTCGCTGCATTTCACCGTCAATTCCTGGGGCCGTTTCGAACCCATGCATTCGAAAAGCGTGCTCCCTTCGATGCATTTAACCGTCAATTCCTGGGGGATGTTTCAAAAACCCATGCGCTTGAAGGGGTGGGCTCCCTTCACTGCATTTTACCGTCAATTCCTGTAGGATGTTTCAAAGACCCATGCATTAGAAGGGGTGGGCTCCCCTCACTGCATTTTACCGCCAATTCCTGTAGGATGTTTCAAAACCCTTGCATTTGAAGGGTGGGCCCCTTCAATGTATTTTACTATCAATTCCTGGAGGGTGATTCAAAAACCCATGCATTTGAAGGATGGGATCCCTTCAATGCATTTTACCATCAATTCCTGGAGGATGTTTCAAAAAACCCATGCATTTGAGGGGTGGGCTCCCTTCAATGCATTTACCGTCAATTCCTGTAGGATGTTTCAAAGACCCATGCATTAGAAGGGGTGGGCTCACTTCACTGCATTTTACCGTCAATTCCTGTAGGATGTTTCAAAAAAAACCCATGCATTGGAAGGGGTGGGCTCCCTTCACTGCTTTTAACCGTCAATTCCTGTAGGATGTTTAAAGACCCAAGCACTTGAGGAGTGGGCTCACTCAGATGCATTACACCATCAATTCCTGGGTTAGTTTCAAACCCATGCATTTGAAGGGTGGGCTCCCTTCAATGCATTTAACCGTCAAATCCTGTAGGATGTTTCAAAGACCCATGCATTTGAAGGGTGGGCTCCCTTCACTGCATTTCACCGTCAATTCCTGGGGCCGTTTCGAACCCACGCATTCAAAAAGTGTGCTCCCTTCGATGCATTTTACCGTCAATTCCTGAAGGATGTTTCATAAACCCATGCATTCGGAAGGTGGGCTCCCTTAAATGCACTCAACCTTCAATTCCTGTAGAACGTTTCATAAACCCGTGCGTTCAAAGAGTGGGCTCCCTTCGATTCATTCTACCGTCAACTCCTGTAGGATGTTTCAAAAGCCCATGCATTCGAAGGGTGGGCTCCCTTCAATGCACTCAACCGTCAATTCCTGGAGGACGTTTCACAAACCCGTGCGTTCGAAGAGTGGGCTCCCTTCGATGCATTCTACCGTCAATTCTGGAGGATGTTTCAAGAACCCATGTGTTTGAGGAGTGGGCTCCCTTCAATGTATTTCACCATCAATTCGTGGGTTAGTCTCAAACCCAGGCAATTGAAGGGAGGGCTCCCTTCAATGCATTTTACCATCAATTCTGGAGGCAGTTTCAAACCCATGCAGTCGAAGAGTGGGCTCCCTTCAATGCATTACACCGTCAATTCCTGTAGGAGGTTTCAAAGGCCCATGCATTAGAAGGGTGGGCTCCCTTCAATGCATTTCGCCGTCAATTCCTGTAGGAGGTTTCAAAGGCCCATGCATTTGAAGG
>NW_015115864.1:20902-21686 GCF_001443285.1 Poecilia latipinna
GTAGGATGTTTCAAAGGCCCATGCATTAGAAGGGTGGGCTCCCTTCAATGCATTTTACCATCAATTCTGGAGGCAGTTTCAAACCCATGCATTTGAAGAGTGGGCTCCCTTCAAAGCATTTTGCCGCCAATTCCTGTAGGATGTTTCAAAGGCCCATGCATTAGAAGGGTGGGCTCCCTTCAATGCATTTCGCCGTCAATTCCTGTAGGAGGTTTCAAAGACCCACGCATTTGAAGGGTGGGCTCCCTTCAATGTGATTAACCGTCAATTCCTGTAGGATGTTTCAAAGGCCCATGCATTTGAAGGGTGGGCTCCCTTCAATGCGTTTCACCGTCAATTCCTGGGTTAGTTTCAAATCCATGCACTCAAAGAGTGGGCTCCCTTCAGTACATTTCACCGTCAATTCCTGTAGAATGTTTCAAATACCCATGCGTTTGAAGGGTGGGCTCCCTTCAATGCGTTACACCGTCAATTCCTATAGGAGGTTTCAAAGAAAACCCATGCATTCGAAGGGTGGGCTCCCCTCAGTGCACCCCACCGTCAGTTCCTGGAGGACGTTTCATAAACCCGTGCGTTCGAAGAGTGGGCTCCCTTCAGTACATTTCACCGTCAATTCCTGTAGAATGTTTCAAATACCCATGCGTTTGAAGGGTGGGCTCCCTTCAATGCGTTACACCGTCAATTCCTGTAGGAGGTTTCAAAGACCCACGCATTTGAAGGGTGGGCTCCCTTCAATGCATTACACCGTCAATTCCTGGAAGACGTTTCAAAGTCCCCTGTATTT
>NW_015115864.1:24948-34151 GCF_001443285.1 Poecilia latipinna
TTCGCCGTCAATTCCTGTAGGTTGTTTCAAAGGCCCATGCATTAGAAGGGTGGGCTCCCTTCAATGCATTTCGCCGTCAATTCCTGTAGGTTGTTTCAAAGGCCCATGCATTAGAAGGGTGGGCTCCCTTCAATGCATTTCACCGCCAATTCCTGTAGGATGTTTCAAACCCCGGCATATGAGAGGTGGTCTCCCGTCAATGCATTTGACCGTCAATTTCTGTAAGATGTTTCAAAGACCCGCGTATTTGAAGGATGGGCTCCCTTCAGTGCACTTTACGTTCTATTGTTTGGGAGTTACAAAGGACCCCTGCATTAACCGTTAATCCTGGACTTAGTTTCAAAACCCAAGCACTTGAAGAGTGGGCTCCCCACGGAGTGTTTAACCGTTGACTCCAGGGGGTCATTTAAGACTCATGCCCTTGAAGGTTGGGTCTATTCAGTGCATTTAACCGTCAATTCCTGGAGGTGGTTTCAAGACCCAAGCACTCCCTACAGTGCATTTAACCGTCATTCTTGGAGGTGGTTTCAATACCCAAGCACTTGGAGGGTGGGCTCCTTTTAATGCACTTAACTGTCAGTTCTTGCAGGTGGTTTCAAGACCCAGGCACTTGGAGGGTGGGCTCCCTTCAGTGCATTCAACCGTTAGTTCTTATGGGTCTATAAGATCCATGCTAAATTTAACTTATTGGATTTAAATTTAGGGCCAGGTTACCCACACTGGTACCTGATTTGGAGATAGATTTGACCCATTGGGGTAGGGTTAAGGGCCAGATTTGATTTCTTATGGTTTTAATTGGGGTCAGATTTAACTCATTAGGCTTAGATTAGGAGCCAGATAAGACTCGTTGGTATCTGGTTTAGGGCCAGATTTGACTCGTTAGGATTTGATTTAGAGCCAGATTTATCTTATTAGGGTTTGATTGAGTCCGACTAGGCGTTTTAGGGTTTGATTCAGAGCCGGGATTTATTTGTAGCTATTTGGTTTGGGGCCAGTTTTGACTTTGGGATTTGATTAAGAGCCAGATAAGATTCGTTTTTTTTTTTTTTTGGGTTGGGGCCGGATTTGACTTGCTAGGATTTGATTTAGAGCTAGATTTAACTTATTGGGATGTGATTTAGTCAGATTTGGTATTCTAGGATTTGATTTGGGGCCAGATTTAACTTGTTGCAATTTGATTCAGGGCAGATTTGATTTCTTGTGGTTGGATTACGAGCCAGATGCGACTCGTTAGCATTTGGTTTGGGGCCAGATTTGACTTCTTGGGATTTTCATGAAGAGCCAGATGTGACTAGTTAGTATTTGGTTTAGGGCCCGATTTACCTTGTTAGGGTTTGATTTAGAGCCAGATTTGACTTATTGGATTAGATTTAGGGCCAGATTTGACCCACTGGTATCTGGTTTGGAGCTAAATTTGACCCATTAGGGTAGGGTTTAGGGCCAGGCCTGGTTTCTTATGATTATAGTTGGGGTCAGATTTAAGTCGTTGGGATTTGGTTAAGATCCGGAAAAGACTCGTTGGTATTTGGATTAGGGCCAGGTTAGACTCATTGGGATTTGATTTGGGGCCAGGTTTGACTTGTTGGGATTTGATTTAGTCCGACTTGGCATTTTAGGGTTCGATTCAGAGCCGGGATTGATTTGCTGCAATTTGATTTAGGGCCAGATTTGACTACATAGGATTAGATGAATAGCCAGATAAGGCTCGTTGGTGTATGGGCTAGGGCCGGATTTGACTTGCTAGGATTTAATTTAGGGCCGGCTTTAACTTGTTAGGATTTGATTTAGTCAGGTTTGGCATTCTAGGATTTGATTTAGAGCCGGATTTAGCTAGTTGCGATAAGATTTAGGGCCAGATACGACTTCTTAGGATTTTATTAAGAGCCAAGTGTGGCACGTTAGTGTTAGGTTTAGGGCCAGATTTGGCTTGTAAGGATTAGATTAGGGCCAGATCTAACTTGTTAGGATTTGATTTAGGGCCGGATTTGACTTACTGGTATCTGATTTGGAGCTAAATTTGACTGCTTATGAATTTCTTAAGGGCCCGATTTGACTTGTAAGGGTTGATTTGGATCCAGCTTTAACTTACCATTCGACATGGAGTCGGGTTTGGCTCGTTAGGATTTGATTTAGGGCCAGATTTAGCCTTTCAAGATTTGGTTTAGTCCAATTTGGCATTTTGGATTTGATATTAGAGCCAGGTTTATTAACTGGTTGCGACTAAATTCGGGGCCATATTGGCTTCTTAGGGTTTGATTAAGAGCCAGATATGACTCGCTAGTATTAGGCCTGGGCCAGATTTGACTTCTTAGGGTTTGATTAAGAGTCAGGTGTGACTCATAGATTTGGGTTCAGGGCCAGACTTTACTAGTTAGGATTAGATTTGGAGCCAGATTTAACTTAGTAGGATTTGAGTTGGGGCCTGATTTGACTTGTTAGGGCTTATTCAGAGCCGGATTCAACTTATTGGATTTGATTTAGGGCCAGATTTGACTCACTGGTATGTGATTAGGAGCTATATTTGACCCATTAGGGTGGGGTTTAGGGCCAGATCTGATTTCTTATGATATTATTTGGGGTCAGATTCAACTCGTTAGGATTTGGTTAAGATCCGGATAAGATTCGTTGGTAATTGGATTAGGGCCAGGTTAGACTCGTTGGGATTTGATTTAGGGTCGGCTTTAACTTATTAGGATTTGATTTAGTCAGGTTTGGCATTCTAGGATTGGATTTGGAGCCGGATTTAACTTATTGCGATAAGCTTTAGGGCCAGATTTGACTACATAGGATTTGATGAAGAGCAACGTGTGACTCGTTAGTGTTTGGCTTAGGGCCAGATTTGATTTGTAAGGATTAGATTAGGGCCAGATTTAATTTATTAGGATTCGATTCAGGGCCGGATTTGACTCATTGGTATCTGATTTGGAGCTAAATTTGACTGCTTATGAATTTCTTTAGGGCCAGGTTTGACTCATTAGGATTGGTTTAGATCCAGATTTAACTCATTACCATTGACATGGAGCCAGATTTGACTCGTTGGGATTTGATTTAGCCAGATTTAGCCTTTTAGGGTTTGGTTTGGTCCGATATGGCATTATGGATTTGATTTAGAGCCAGATTAATTAACTTGTTGCGATTAGATTCAGGGCCATATTTGGTTTCTTAGGATTTGATAAAGAGCCAGATACGAATCGTTAATTTTGGTTTGGGGCCAGATTTGACTTCTTGGGGTTTGAGCCAGATGTGACTCATAGGTTGGTTAAGGGCCAGATATGACTTGTTGGGATTAGAATTAGAGCCAGATTAAACTTATTAGGATTTGAATTAGGGCCAGCTTTAACTTGTTGGGATTTGATTAAGCGCCAGACTTATTAGGATTGATTTAGGGCCAGATGAGGCTCGTTGGGGTAGATTTGGATCCAGATTTAACTTATTACCACTCGACATGGAGCCGGATCTGATTCGTTAAGATTTGATTTAGCGCCAGATTCAGCCTTATAGTGTTAGGTTTAGTCCAAATTAGCATTTCGGATTTAAATTAAAGCCAGATTTAGCCTTTTAGGATTTGGTTTAGTCAGATTTGGCGTTATGGGTTGATTTAGAGCCAGATTATTAACTTGTTACGATTAGATTCGGGGCCATATTTGGCCTCTAGGATTTGATTAAGAGCCAGATGTGACTCGTGGGTAATTGGTTTGGGGTCAGATTAGACTACTTAGGGTTTGAGCCAGATGTGACTCATAGGTTTTGGTTCAGGGCCAGATTTGACTTATGATTGATTTAGAGCCAGATTTAAGTTGTTTGGATTGGAATTAGAGCCAGCTTTGACTTGTTAGGGTTTGATGTAGTGCCAGATTGAACTTATTAGGGCCAGATGTAGCTCGTTAGGCTAGACTAGGATCCAGATATAACTTATTACGATTCAACTTGGGGCCAGATTCGACTCATTAGGGTACGATTTAGTCATATTCGGCGTTTTTTTTTTTTTTTTTTTTTTTTTTTTTTTTTTTTTTAGGGTTTGATTTCGAGCCAGGTTTGACTTGTTGCAATATGATTTAGGGCCAAATTAGACTTCTTAGGATTGATTAAGAGCCGGATAAGACTAGTTGGTATTTGGTTTAGGGCCAGAACTGACTTGTTAGGTTAAATCTGGTTCCAAATCAAATCCCAATAGGATTAGCTTTTTAGTCAGATTTGGCATTCTGGGATTTGATTTAGAGCCGGATTGGACTTGATACAATATGATTTAGGGCCAGATTAGCCCTCTTAGGATCTGGTAGAGAGCTAGAGGTGACTCGTTAGTATTCGGTTTAGGGCCAGACTTGACTTGTTAGGGTGCGATTTAGAGCTAGATATGACTCGTTGGGATTGGATTTTGAGTAATGTTTAACTATTTAGGATTTGATTTAGGGCAGATTTACCTCTTTAGGATTATGTTAGAGCCATTTTAACTCATTAGGATTTGATTTAAATCCAGATTTGACTTAGTGGGACTTGATGTGGAGCCAGATTCAACTTGTTAGGAATTGATTTAGTCAGATTTGACTTAGTGGGATTTGATGTAGAGCCAGATTCGACTTGTTAGGAATTGATTCAGTCAGATTTGGCATTATGGGATTTGATTTAGAGCCAGATTTGACTTGTTACAATTCGATTTGTGGCCTGATTTGACTTCCTGGAGTTTAATGTAGGGCCATATTAGACTGACTAGGATATGATTTAGACCCCAATTGACTGGTTGGGATTAGATTTAGAGCCAGTTTAGACTAATTAAGATTAGATTTGGAGCCAGATTTAATCCACTGGGATTTGATTTAGAGCCAGATTTGATTGATTAGGATTAGATTCGGCGCCAGACTTGACTCGTTGGGATTGATTGGAACCAAGATCAGCTCATGAGAACTCAATGAAGAGCCAGACTTGACTAGATTGGATGGAAATAGTGCCAGATTAGATTAGTTGGGATTTGATTTGGAGCCAAATTTAACATGTTGGGATTTGATTTAGTCAGGTTTGGCACTTTAGGATTAGATTTGGGGCCGGATTAGACTTGCTACAATTCGATTTAGGGCCAGATTTGATTACTTAGGACTTGGTTAGAGCCAGATGTGACTCGTTAGTATTAGGATTAGGACCAGATTTCCTTCAACTGGGATGTGATTCAGAGCTGGATTTGGCTCGTAGAGATTTGATTTTAAGTCGTGTTTAACTCTTGGGATTCGATTTAGCGCCAGATTAACTTATTAGGATTTTATTAAGGGCCAGATGTGGCTCATTAGGATAGATTTGGATCCGGATGTAACTTATTACGAATCGACTTGGAGCCGGATTTTCCTCATTAGGATTAGGCTTGGTCAGATTAGGCATTTTAGGGTTTGATTTAGAGCCGGGTTTGACTTGTTGCGATTGATATAGGGCCAGATTGGACTTCTTTGGATTTGATTGAGAGCCAGATAGGACTCGTCGGTATTTGGTTAGGGCCAGATTTGACTTGTTAGGATTTGATTTGGAGCCAGATTTAACTAATTAGGATTTGATTAAGTCAGATTTGGCATTCTAGGGTTTGATTCAGAGCCGGATTAGACTTGTTACAATTTGATTTATGGCCAAATTGGACCTCTTCGGGTCTGGATAAGAGCTAGATGTGACTCGTTAGTATTCAACTTGGGGCCAGGTTTGACTTGCTGGGATGTGATTTAGGGCTGGATTTGGATCGTTGGGATTGAATTTGAGTCATGTTTAACACCTTAGGATTAGATTTAGGGCCAGATTTACCTCCTAAGGATTATCTTTAGAGCCATATTAACTCATTGGATTTGGTTTAGATCCAGATTCAACTTTTAGGATTTGAATTTAGAGTCGAATTGGTTTATTACTTCTGTCCAACTCGATGTGTTAACTGTTTATTTACTGATAACCTTTTTAACAGACGCGGACGAACATCCACAGGTGCGATTGTGTTGCCTGACCAGAGTTGGGCCCACACGCCCTGCTCAGCTGGTGGGCCCAAAGAAGGACAGGTGGACACAGTCAGGTGACAGTGTGGAGTTAACGGAGGGAATGGAGAACAGTGAACTTGATTATGTGCGATTGATTACCCCTGTCCTACCCTACAGCGTAAATGTCAAACATTGACTTGAACAGACAGTCACTTGACCTTTCTATTTAGAACTTTGTAAAAACGTGAGGTGGGCAGCTTATGCTGAACGGGAGAGCTTCTTGAAAACTTTGAGAATACTGGTGGTGCCCCTTATGGCTCTCAAGCTAAATAGTTTAGCCAACGCTTTCTTCCGGGACCTGGGGAGTCCCATCTCATTAAGCACCTCTGAGTTCCCTTCATACCATTTTCCTCGCGCCCCCAGCACGAAGCCATAAGTCTTCACGCCGGTCAAGCCAAAGGTGTTACAAATTGACGGGGCGAATTTGTCGTATTTGTTCACCTTAAAAACCGCTCTGCGCCTGAGGGTCGCTGGCTTCACTTCGTAGCAGATGGCCACGTCCACCACAAGACCTCTGCCATTCTTGGTCAGGATAAGATCAGGGACCGCCGTCCCCAAAAGAGGACAGGTGATCCTCATCTCCCTCTTGACCTCCCATCCAAGGGTACGACCAATGATAGACAGCAATCTGCAGATGTTGTTGTGGTTGGCCATTCGGTTCTTTTTTGAGTGATCTGCACTGGCTGACAACATGGATAATGCCCTCCCACCCCCTGCCGCAGGCCCTGCAAGTCGCGTTTCTCCTCCTCCCTCTGCTGAGGGTGGTCAAGGTGCTGACCGTGCTGGAACGAAGCTGGAGAGCCAGAATGTAGTCAGACTCATGAAGTCCCCAAGGATCACCCAACCAGTAGTTACTGATAGGGTCCCTGGCGAACGTGGCGAGACCACGACCCTGACACCGGAGCCCACACCAACGTTCGAACTCTGAGACTCTCCACTTCCTTCCGATTACGGCTGGGTCGGTGGTGGCGAGGCTAGACTGCAGGCTTCCCTCCACTTCGACCTCGGTGGCTACCTTCCACCTTTTGCGATTGCCGCCTTGGGGAGCAGTGCGGGGGCCAGGACTTTACACTTGGCGTCCTTGGCCTGCATCATCTTGCACCATCTTTTAACCTGGCAGATAGCGATTTGTTTTTCAAGCCTGGGCAGCCCTAGACCGCCATCCACCTTGGAACTATAGAAGAGACCGTCCGCGGTGGACGGACTCAGGTGAAGCCAGGATTTGACAGCGTTCCTTATCTCCAGGTCGACTCTCCTCAGGCCTACCGTACCGACCAGGCTCATGTCAGCCCCATACACCACTCTGGGGATGCCATAAGTTAGGAGCATTTTGACCTTTTGAGTGGGCTTGAGGGGGGCCTTGCTGATCTTCCTGAGCAAGGGCATGATCTCCTTCAGGGGGTCAGAGGGCAGGATCCCCCTCCTCGGACTCACGTCCACCCCCAAGTATCGGTAGGACTGGGTCTCATCGATCCAGGGAATGGGAGTAGAGTGGATACTCCAGTCGGCACAGTGATTGACTGTTACAATATGGTTGGGGGCCCTCAGGAAAAAACCACCACACTTTTTGATTTTGATGTCCAGGCCTGTGTGCTCCAAGAACCTCTCGAGGATCCTAAGGTTAACCGCCATACCAGCCCAGGACCCGCTGAGAAGGACCAGGTCATCAGCGTAGGCGAGAGCTGTAATCCTCTGGCCGGAAAGGGTGTAACCAGAGCCCCTTTGGTCCAGGAATGTAAGAAGGGGGTCCAAGCAGAGGTTGAATAGAAGGGGGGACATTGGATCACCCTGCTTAACCCCAACCCTCAGTTGGATAGCCCGGGTCCGCCCCCTCTTGGTGAGCACCCTGGAGCTGGTGTGCTTGTATGCGTCACTGATGAGGTCACAGATGCCGGTGTCGACCTTCCTCCTCACCAGCACCTCCCTGATGTGTTTATGCGACACCGAGTCAAACGCCCGCGCCAGGTCGATGAAGACCACGGCGAGGGTCTCCTTATGGCGCACCGCTCTCCGTATCACACCATCCAACACCATCAGGTTGGTGCTGCAGCCATCGCCCCTAGTGAAGCCCTTCTGTGACGGGTGAGTGGGGCAGGCCTCACCCAGCCTGTCACATAAGATTTTGGAGAAGAGCCTCAGGATGGAGGAGCTCAGGGTGATGGGTCTCCAGTTGTCAATGACCTTAAGCTCCGCCTGGTCTGAGCTCTTGGGAACCAGAGTTGTACGGCTGCACTTCAGGAGCTTAGGGAGTTTGCTGTTGTAGAGGATGGTATTGTACAGGCAAGCCAGCAGTTTTCCATCCTTGTCCCATCTTAACAGGTGGGACTTCCTAAGGCCATCAGGACCAGGCGCACTCTTACCCTTGGACCCTCTGAGGGCGGCCAAGACTTCATTGGGGGTGATTGCCATCAACAGGGGTTCATTGTCGGCCTCAGGAAGGGTACCAAACACACCCAGCTCCCCATACCTGTCCTCCTTCTCCCACAGCTCGCTATAGGTTTTCTCAATCCTTTTCAAGGGGATGTTGCACGAGGCGGCTTCTTTGCCATCCAGAATTAGTGAAGCAGCAGCTGCCATGTTGTTCATATAAAGGTACTGGATGGTCCGAAAGCTGCACCTCGTGTTCGCCCTGGCCCCACCGAGTCTACGAGGTTTCCAGGGCTTCCTCGTGTAAATTTTGTAGGAGCGCCTCATCTGCCTTATGTAGAATGACAGGGTCCTGTTGACTAGGGCCGGAGAAGACTTGAAGGGGTGGAGACCACCAGGGGGGACGTCCTCGTCTCTAATAGTCCTCTTCAAGCAGCTCTTTAAGGTTCTCCCTGGCCACGATCCCAGCTTGTTCTTAGGTGGAGGGAGGGGGGCGAAAAGGCCCTCAAAGCCACTGGTAGGTTCGTCACCTGGAACCCCTGTACGTGGTTCCCTGCCAGCACGCCCATGTTTTTTAGCGTGTATGGAAAGGCCTCTTTTAGTCGAAAAACTAGAGGAGCAGGCCCCACACCCAAAGGTATGGTTAGCTGCAGAGCGGACACGACTGCCAGTACCACATTTAGCCGCATGGCAGGCAGCACTCAGAAGGCCTGGCTTCAAGCTGTTGCACTTTAGGCAAAACCAGTTGATCTTCCTCGCCTGGTGTTTTTAAGAAAGTGAGCGAAGCCAACTTTAGCCGTCTTTAGGGGAACACTGCAGAGAGGGCAGGGCAGTTCT
>NW_015115864.1:37351-39491 GCF_001443285.1 Poecilia latipinna
CAAAGGTATGGTTAGCTGCAGAGCGGACACGACTGCCAGTACCACATTTAGCCGCATGGCAGGCAGCACTCAGAAGGCCTGGCTTCAAGCTGTTGCACTTTAGGCAAAACCAGTTGATCTTCCTCGCCTGGTGTTTTTAAGAAAGTGAGCGAAGCCAACTTTAGCCGTCTTTAGGGGAACACTGCAGAGAGGGCAGGGCAGTTCTCTCCAGGGCGCTCCCAGCCCTACCGTTACTGTAGCGGGGAGTTTAGAGCCAGGGCCGAGAGCAAGCCGCCAGTCCTTGACGGGGCTTGAAAAAGTGACATTTCCCGCCGACCGGGGGGCAGAGGAGGAAGCCGACCCTACCGGTGAGGTGATGGCTGGATTAGCCATCGGGAGAGGAGCGCAGTCAGGATTGCTTACTCCCAGGACGACAGGCGAACGAGGGGACGTAGATCCCTAGTGCAGCCAGACAGGCCGTGGAAACACACTTCCCCAAGCCCCGAAGTGCTGGGGAGGCGCCCAGGTTAGCCAAGCTGTGGGAAACGGAGGGGCCCTCCCAATCAGTCGACGTGGCAAAAGTGATGGGTTGAGGGAAAATCAGCTAAATCGTGTGGAGGGACCTCCAGGACGGTGGCCCGTGTAAAATGGCACATAAGGCTGTCGAACACGGCAAGAGAGAAAAGGTCTGTGTTTCCACAGGACTTCCACCTTCAGCTGCTCAGTGCACAACTGGTTAGAACCAGCTGCTCAGCCTCAATGAGTGTTCCGTTGCCGTGGCAACTGGGTGTTGCCGGGCAGAGTGAGTTAGGGCAGATTAGTCCACCTAGTGCGACGCCCCATAGGTTCTGAGGGGAGAAGAAGCCACCGTATTGTTATTTCCCAATGGGGGTTGTTGGAGAGAGATAAATAAATAAATAAATAAATAAATAAATAAATAAATAAATAAATAAACTGTTTAAGGCGCGCTCGGGGTAGGACGCCATACCGGGTAATCCCGTAATACATGTCTGCGAGTCAATCACAAGGACTATGGCGCAGCGGGAATTGAGGCGTGAGCAGAGCTCAGTGACACTCAGGGCGCGAGGGAGGCACTGTAACAGGACCTAGGTGTGTACTGCCCCCTCGCCATGTGTAAAGTCATTAGTAGGAAGACACTGGCCTTAAATGAATATGGAAAGACATGTTACCTGGGGAGGCCTGAGGAGCAGTACTTGTGAAAGTTTACCAGGCTAAGCTCAAATTTAAGTGCAGGTTGGATAGAGCAAATATTTGTTCATGACAACCTGACGGGTCGTAACAAACGTGACTGGTTACATAACTACTGAGTCTTTAGGGTAAAATGAGATTATGGGAGTAGCCTAACTAGATTAATTGTCAGTAGAAGAGGAATGGTCGGTTGTGGGTTTATTCCGCAGCTCTATGTTGGAAAAGTGTTTAATTTGCTGACGTGCATTCTGTCACGTCCTTCTAATGTTTACGTGGGTTAAACGTAGGTGTAGTTGTAACGTGTTCCTTGCAGAGACACTCTTGTCCGTTACCGTATATGTTATTCATTACCACTGTGCTCATTTTATGATAGTTTATTTAGATCGGATGAAGGACTTACATGAACTTTTAGTTCTCCAATGAGATGGGCAAGCTCTTTTATATTATGGTTGTGCTGTTTTCAATTTAGTGATTCGAACCAGATTTGAACGAAAAATAGATTTTAAAACGTGTTCGTGTTACGGCAATGGAATAATTTTACAGTAAGTAATAAAATTTGTTGTTGATGACTACTCTCTGTTGGTACCTACTCCATTGTGAAAAGTTTGTGGTCTCAAAATTCCTTAAAACAGGTGGTGTAGCAGTGATGAATTATTTCTATCTTCAAGCTGGGTTAATATGTCTAAGAGTACCCCATATAAAGAGATAATAATTATGTTTCCATACATTGGAAGGATTGACCTGCATCCTGGCTTGCTTGTTGTGAAGGTCATGTGGCAGAACCATTGCGAAACGTCAGTCCACTACCTGTCCTGAGATTATTAATTTCCTTTCAATGTAGTGTGTTGTGAATAAAGTCTGAGTTGTTATCTCTACTATTGAACATTTAAAGTTCCTATATTGTAATGAGTATAAGTTCAGGGTTTGGGAGGAAACATTTAACGGGTCGTAC
>NW_015115864.1:43299-45823 GCF_001443285.1 Poecilia latipinna
TTTGATTTATGTGTTTAATAGGTGTATTTGAGTACAAGTAAAAAGTTCCTGAAGAGTAACGTGTTTGGGGTGCCCAGACTTCCTAAACAGTCCAGGATTGTATTTACAGATATTTGGCTGTTTTAGTGCTACACGAAGCATCATTAGCGGAAATACCACCTCCAGGTGCTGAAAATAATGCTGTATGTTGTTAAACGGGCTAAAGCACGGTGATTAGAGAGAGCCCAATCCGTCAGCCATGCTCTATTGTGGGATGCAGGTAAGTGGCGATGTGTTGCTTTTAGTGAGAATATTTATTTAATTAACAGTTCTCATTGTGTGGATTAAGCAGCCCTGTCAAGACACTCCCTCAAGGAATGATGTTCGGTCTGGCCTCAACAAAGAATGGCTTAGCTAAGGGAACGGTTACCGCTAGAGAGCGTTGCCCAAGGGTAGAGCAGTGACACCGAACCCAACAAGTAGCCAAGGACGATAGGGAGACCATCAGGCAGAAAATAGGTGACCAATTGGCTAAATAAGTCTTTATTGACACTCTCCGAATACCCTTAAACTTGATCTTTGCAGTCTGAGAGTTGATTCCAGGTTATAAACTTGAGCCTTTTATGATACGAGTAGGTCAGATAAAAACTGATTGTTGTAAATGAGCCGAGTCAGTAGACTAGCTTAGGAGGCGGATGTTAATGCTGTTCGTAATCTAGCAGGATTTCCCTCAATTCATGATCCGGGGCTCGCCAGTTAACACCCGGTCAAAGTTGCTATGAGCTGAGCTCACATGTGTTCTTTCAACTAGTAGAGGTAATGAATTTCCTGCTAACAGAAAGCCATAAGAGAGACCTGATAAGAACAGGTATGGGGTTAAAGGACCAGCCAAGTGCATCAGACTACACCATGCTGGAAATTTTAGCTCTACGATAACAACAATAAGGCCGTCTTTGAAATTGATTACACAGGCGACATCAAGACCCGACAGCAGAGTCAGGCGACAGCAGGAGCAATCTGGTTGTATGAGTTGTCGTGGTGACCTGCAAGCCCTGCACCAGTCCTAGGTTTCTGTTAATAGCAAAGATCATGACCAGAAGGAGGAGAACCATGCAACAAGAGGGGTGGCCTCCTATAGAGAGGGGGAGGAGGAGGGAGGCCTCTGGCCTCCAGCAAACAAAAGTAGCCCAGAGTGATCCCTCCAGAGCGTTAAAGTTTTAGGAATAAATCTAAACATTTTGAGTAATTAGACAATAACCCAGAGCAAATATTCGATCCATAACGATAGCTTGTGATTGAACCAATGATTAATATTGGTGTATCCAGTGGTTGGTGTGGCCTGACCACAAGGACAATTACACCCGCTCATGTACCCATGGAAGCAGTCAAAGGTGAGGGAGGAAGCCACACCGCGGTGTCAAGTCTGGGAGTTGATTCCATGGATTATAAACCTGGGCCTTTAATGATAAGAGAAAATCAAGATCAAACTGATTGTTGAATGTGAATTGAGTTGATTAAGCTCTAGCTCTATAGTTATGGCTCAGTGGTTTGCCGGTTAACACCTCATCTAAGTTACTTTGAGCTAAGCTCACATGTATTCCATCAACTGGTGGAAATGATGAGTTCTCCGGAACAGAGAGCCATCAGAGAGACCTGACGAGGGCAGGTGAGAGGTTGTCGTCTTTGGAGACCGGGACAACATTTATAGAGAGGGGGAGGGGGGGGGGGCAGCAGGATAAAGGACAGAGAAGAGCATACCATGCACTGGGGGCTGTGTCACTTTATGCTTAACATTAAACAGTAGGTGTTGAAAACATGGCTATTGGAGAAAAACCCTGATTTGATTTAGTCTTAGGTATGGTGGTTCAGTGTAAGACATTGTATACCGGACAATGCCAGGAGATATATAAATCAGAATAATTTATTTAATTATTATCGACTCAGCATCAGCATGAGGCGCAATGCAGGATAAAACTTGATTCCATGCTCCATAACATTGGAGGACTGATTNGTTATCTCTACTATTGAACATTTAAAGTTCCTATATTGTAATGAGTATAAGTTCAGGGTTTGGGAGGAAACATTTAACGGGTCGTACTATTGTATTTTCTAGATGGTTTCCACTCTGGCCGTCGCGGATCCCAAGAGGAGGTATGAGGCTTTTGATTTATGTGTTTAATAGGTGTATTTGAGTACAAGTAAAAAGTTCCTGAAGAGTAACGTGTTTGGGGTGCCCAGACTTCCTAAACAGTCCAGGATTGTATTTACAGATATTTGGCTGTTTTAGTGCTACACGAAGCATCATTAGCGGAAATACCACCTCCAGGTGCTGAAAATAATGCTGTATGTTGTTAAACGGGCTAAAGCACGGTGATTAGAGAGAGCCCAATCCGTCAGCCATGCTCTATTGTGGGATGCAGGTAAGTGGCGATGTGTTGCTTTTAGTGAGAATATTTATTTAATTAACAGTTCTCATTGTGTGGATTAAGCAGCCCTGTCAAGACACTCCCTCAAGGAATGATGTTCGGTCTGGCCTCAACAAAGA
>NW_015115864.1:49587-54255 GCF_001443285.1 Poecilia latipinna
AACCACAGCCGGAAGAATTGGTGGAAGACCCCTGAAAGGTCCAATATGGATGTGAGTTATGATTCTAGTATGCACAGCATTGCGAATGTTTAATCACCTGTGGGGATATAGATATTTTAAAGTTTTAATTAGGCTAGATGGAATCCTAGTACATCGCCGGTCCATAAACACTTACTTTTAGAAACTAAGATCTCCACCGGGGTAGAAATCATTGTGGATTTCTGGCCTATTGCCTCCAGATAGGCCGAGAAGGAAAACAGGCTAACTGGAGGGCAGGAGGGAACCAAGCTTGACCCTCAGAGGACCCGCAGAAGGATGCGGGGGAGCAATTTCAAATGTGGCTGCGTCAACCAGCATAAGCAGGTGAGGTCCCCGGGCTCCTGGGGTCATATGAATTAGAAGAGCAGTACGTTTCTCTAATGTGGTTGGAGGTTACTGCAAATGTGACCCAGAGAGTTGGCCTTCTGAATGACGTGGCTTCTGATGCCCGATGAAGAGAGTAAAGTGAAAAATTGAGCCTGGAGGGTGAGACCGTAGCACAGCTGGTACGCTGTGTTGAGGAAAATGTCAGTCGTTATTTATCATTTACTATTCTCATAGTTGCTCAGTGTATCCACTTTGCTGCGTTCAAGTCTGCCCTGAAACAATTACACAAAATGTCCAAGGATGCTTACTGACTGGTTGCTACCGACCTTTGGTATGTTTGAGGGCGTAGGAAAAAGGATAACATGTTGAATTCATTTACTTTGATCATATAACGTAACATACTGTAATTCACCAGGCCACTGGAAACGCAATGGGATACACTCCTGGTTCTGTATTGGAGTAGATGTAAATGCGAAACAAGTCAGTATAGTAATACTACTTACATAAAGGTTAGAGGTCTCTAATATCCCATGTACTTGAACTCAATCCTACTCATACAGCATCGGTTACTTGATTGGTGGAGGAAGCCACGCCCGCAGCTGCGCAGGCGCAGACCTCTGGGAGTAGAGAGGAAGATGGCGGCTTGTAAGCATTATCGCTAACAGGTTAAGCTAACGCTGCATATCATCGAGCCCACGGTCAACGCCCCACTCTGAGTCAACCGAGTAACACAGGAGGCATGGACTGTAAATACTGGAGTCCTCTCTAAGTTATTTCCAAGGAACTACACTCATAGTCAGCCTGAGGAGAGAAATGGCGAAGAGTGGGCGGACCAGGGCCAGTAAACACCGCTGCAAGCAAGCAAACCCAGTCCCACCATCGCCCCCACCCCTCACAGGAAGCAAGCAAAGGTAATAAACAAAATAACACGGGAACACTGAGGGACCCGGTAGTGTTTCCCAAAAGCTACCACTATGAACCTGAACAGAAGGCAGGATCGGATCTCAGATGCAGAAGCCGCGCTGCTGCTTAGCCGGGGTGCTAGCTGTGCTTCGTCATGCTACGGAAGCAGAGACCCGAGCCGCAACCTCCCCCTGATGCTATCCAAGTATCTTATAAGCTTAATCTTGCAATCTGGGAGTAGATTCCATGGATTATAAACCTAGGCCTTTAATGATAAGAGAATATCAAGATCAAACTGATTATTGAATGTGAATTGAGTTGATTAAGCTCCAGTTCTATAGTTGTGGCTCAGTGGTTTGCCAGTTTACACCTCATCTAAGTTACTTTAAGCTGAGCTCACATGTATTCCATCAACTGGTGGAAATGATGAGTGCTCCGGAACAGAGAGCCATCAGAGAGACCTGACGAGGGCAGGTGAGAGGTTGTCATCTTAGAGACCAGGACAACATTTATAAGGGGGGAGGGGGGGGGCAGCAGGATAAAGGACAGAATAGAGCATACTGTGCTCTGGGGGCTGTGTCACTATTATGCTTTAACATTAAACAATAGGTGTTGAAAACATGGCTATTGGAGAAAAACCCTGATTTGATTTAGTCTTAGGTATGGTGGTTCAGTGTGAGACATTATATTCAGGACAATGCCAGGAGATATGCAAATCAGAAATAGTTTATTTATTTATTATCGACTCAGCATCGGCATGAAGTGCAATGCAGGATCAAACTTGATTCCATGCTCTATAACATTGGAGGACTGATTGGTTCCACCTTTAAGCCTCTGTCATTCCAGAAGCCAAAAGTCTGCCCCGTTCGGGCCACTGTATTCGAAAGGGGACACCTGAAGACCACCAGGAGAGGGGGGATGAAATCCGGAGAGACGGTATGGAGAACCACAGTGCGGAAATATGGCTGATGTTAAATTCTCAACCTAGGTATTCGAAACTGCTGGGAATTGGAGAAGATTTCCCAGGTATTTGGTCATTAAAGTCAGATAATAGCTTTAACCGGCATTATGAGTTGTATGGGGGACAGGTTACATGCGATTAACAATTTACACGTTTGGATAATAAAACCTTATTTATGATAGCGTAAGAGAGACTTAGCTCCAGCGACCTAGCGGTAGAGTTAGATGTTAGGTTTGACATATAACCGCTGCCACGGGCCACATAGATTCAAGATATAATGGTCAGGTATAAAAAGCCCACGACGGCAGATAGTTGAATGCCAGCTAAGCCCTGATCTGAGGTATCGGAGAGCTCCATAATGTCGCAGTTTGGCCCTCAGACTCTGCAGCTCAAAGAGGCCATAGTTGCTCTGGATGGACGCACCGGAACAGAGACAGAATCCAGACTGTAGGAGGTAGTTGGTTCTTATACCACAGAATCAGATCAGCTGTGTTTGTACGTACTCGGTGGGGCTGATCAGAAAGCTATTTGACTTATATAAGAGGGCAATCGTTTAGTTCCTTATAGTACTGGTATTGTGTCAGCAGTTCTGATTACATTGATATGAGATGAAACATTTAAGAAATGTCTCTATGTTGCTAATCATTCTGCTTTCTTTTCCCAGAGGGCCCTTATTAAGAAGAGCAGAGACAGCAGCTCTACACAGAACCCTATGCCTTGGCTTCTTCAATGCTACAAAACCACCGCCGTGGAGCTTCACAATTTGTCCTGTCTGATCCTGGGTCAAGGACCAAACGAGCCAGTGAGAGATAGATTATGTTATTGGTTAATGGTAATCATGCACTGTGACTGTATGATGAAGTGCCTTTACCCCACCCTTAGAGTTTCAGTGCTCTCTGTGATTAGGGATACTAAATGCAATAAAAGAGAGGGGCAGACAAATGTGCCTCAGGGCGGCGGGGGATTTGTAACTGAAAGCACATCTATGTCTGTTCACCTCGCAAAGATAAGAATCAAACCTTATCCTGTCCTCTTATGTTGTTTGCTGTGCTCAATAAGTGTCAATTCAGACAAATACGCGGGTAGTCCAAATGATGAATACAGAACAAACCGCTGGCAGAGATGGAAGACGGAGCTAGTGGGCCCGACAGACAGCAATACTCCAACCCAGCAGGACCACCGGTGACTAGGGGTCAAAGTTGAAGAGGTCACACAAGAGGTTCAGCCTGAATTGTGGAGGGAAAATGATCAGGACAGCTCCATGCTGCAATTCAAAAGGCGGCAGAGGCGTGCGATGCTGCTTATGACATAAAAGTTTAATTGTGAACATAAGAGCATGTGAAGTTGTTGAGAAGCAACAGGATGTATTGTAGTGTCTCAGTTCTAGAAGACGTGCATGATCCATTTGTGAGTGCTCGTTATCCTCTTGGGTGTGTCCCAGCATCTGCCATCCTGAGATCCAATAAGAAGGAGGAGGTGGCCCATCAGACCCGGATCCCCTGCAGAAAGAGTTATGCTTGCTGGGGCTTGATTGCCAGAAAGCTGGTCAAGAGTGGGGACCCCGGCTCATGAGTAGGCTGCAGGCTGATGTCTAAGAGGAACGCTGAGAGTTTGAGAGACAAAAAGCTTGAGATATTCGAAACTATGTTGCCACTCAGCAATGCACCACAATTAAATGTATTATATTTTATGCGTTAAAAGGATTGACTTGTTTCCTGACCCACCTCTATTGTATTAATCATGTAGTAACCGAGCATGTTTCTTAAGTTAAACAGAGCATCTAGTATTAGGTGCACTAATGTTAGCCCCCAGCACAGCATCCTGTATTGACAAGTACTTGTTCTAACACATTGATGAAGCGGTGAAGACGAATACAGGTCGAATCAATTACGCACGGAGTTTGAAGGGTTCATCGGGGTGGAGTCTCCCATAACTGGCAGAAAATAAGAATAAGTTCAAGAATGTGTTTCTAAGCATCTTAAGTAGGTGGAAGTTGATAAAAGTAGGTGTTTAGTGTATCATGGAAAACACCTTATTTGTTGACAAGTCACGGTCGCACCATATGACATGATAGAACCACAGCCAAAATTATACTGATGGAAAACCCCTGAAGAGGTCTAAAATGGATGTGGAATTATGATTTCTATATGTACAACCTTACACCTGTTTATTGATTTGATGGATAAGCGTTGAAGTTTAAATTAGTTTGGTGGGGATCCTAATGCATCGATGATCCACCAACACTAACCCCTGTAGAAGCTAGGATCTCCACAGGGGTAGAGAACATTGTAGATTTCTAGCCTATTTTATCTCCTGATGAACCAAGAAGGAAAACAGGTCAACAGGAGGGCAGGAGAGGTCCATAGCTGGGCCTTGGAGAGCCAGCATAAGGATGCGGAGGAGCATCCTGGATGCTTCAGACATGCGGTACGTTTGAG
>NW_015115865.1:0-14162 GCF_001443285.1 Poecilia latipinna
TCTTTAAACGTTTTTTAACATGCTCATGTTTCTGATTGGCTGCTAAGCTACTTTACTCCTCAAGCTAGGACAGCAAGCGCTATATGGATGAGGAAAAGACCTCATGGCCAATTAAAATCAGAAGGTATGAGGCAGCATTCATGCTAAACAAATGCAAGAATAGTGCATTTGTTTAGCATGAATAGTGAATAAAAGTGAGAAAAACTTGTTTCTTTAGATATGTTGTAGCATCTGTGGTAAAAGGTTCCTAAGCCAGAAGCTAATGTTTGGGTCCATGGCATGCAGAGGTTTGGGAACCCTTGGTGTATGTAAACTTCTGGTTTCAACTATATTCAAATTATTTTGTTCTCTCAATTTGTCTTAATGCCAAACCCTAAACTAAAGGAATTTGTTGCCTTCTTGTAAAGCATGAAAGTAAGCTGCAACTTCGTTTCGCTGTTCACATTTCTCACAAATGATTTTTCAAACATCAGCTGTAAAGAAAACCTATAAATCAATAATGTCACTTAAACCAAAGTAACAGGAAACTCTAGGAACCCCTCTGCCAACATTCTGAAAATGCAGATTTACATATTTTGATGTTAAGCAGGGCAAACAATCAAGTTATGGCGTCACGTCCAGTTTAGCGGTGATTAGCACCAGTTGGAGGCGGTAACTTTTGTCAGTGTGAATGTGAACTAGTTTGCTTTCTTCAATTATTTTCAGATTTCTCCTTCATTGTGGATGGTGTGAGGTTTAGCATTAGTGTAAAACAAAAACTATAACTTTTCTTTAGCTTTAAATGGGCTATAAAGTAGAACGAAAAACTGCTTGATAATTCTAGTGTGATATAAGTAATTATCTACAATGAAAATGAAAGGAAAAGTGAGAATCTTAGAAATTTTGTCCAGTCTTTAGGCACTTGGAGATAAACAAAACCCTTCAATGATCCTTAGAGTAAAGAAATAAACACCAAGCATGTGGAGCTCTTCATTGCAAAGCGCTGCTGCTGCTGGCTGTAGTTAACCGAAGTGGCATGCTGCAGAAAAGCTGGCTGCAATTGGCCCCTGAGGAATGTTAATTACCTCTGTGACAATAAATCCATAAAGATTTGAAGGAAAAAGAGATTCCTGAGGATAAACAAAGAAAAAGAGTGAGCTATTAAGTTCAGTCAGCTGTGAAAAATAGGATTTCTGCTAGATAAAAACCGGAAATAATTGACTGATGCCGGAGAATTTAAGGTTTTAGAGATAAGAAGGATCCAAAGGTTGAAGGATAGCAGCTCTCAAGGATTGAACTGCTTGTTTGGTGCAACCTAAAAGCCAAAACCTAATATACAAAAAAAAACATTGAGATTTGTGAGGCTTGAACAAACAAATGTTTTTAATTAAAATATAAGTAAAGCAATAAAAAACTTCTATTGGCTGATTTAAACAAAAAATCACACTTTTACAATCCTAAAGCATCTCAGAGCTAGCTGTGTATAGTTCAGCTGTACAATATACTGCTCAACAATTCGGCCTAAACAGGTTCTTTAACAGGAAAACAAAGAAACTCAAATGGGAAGATGTGGATGTTGATTCCCACCGAATCAGAGAACAGTCCAGGTTCTGGATTTTAAAGGGGACCTATTATGCAAAATTCCCATCTTACAAGCTTTTACTCTTCCATTTGGATCTCAATTGCTTCTAAAACAGCACAAGTGCTTAAAAAAATCCCAAGCTGGTGTTTTTTGGTGTTTGGAAAATTAACCATTTTGAAACCCTCTAGAATGTGACGTAACAAACCAAGCTGGGTCCAGGACATTTGGTCAGCTGGTTTTATCACTGTATCAGTAAAATAGCTGCTGGAAAAGACCAAATGTTTAGTTATTCACTTCTGGTTTATTGGTTGTGCAGGAGGCTCCATTTCTGCTTTTCAAATATGTACGGTTGGATAATTGCGCATCTGTTTGTAGCCATTTTCTTGTGTGAGTCTAAATGTTGAGTAAGGGGGCGTGGCCAGCAGCAGCTTATTTGGATTTAAAGAGACAAGATGCCCTAAAACAGCTCATTATGAAAGGAGCTCAAAATAGACTAAAATCTCATCTAAGAATGACTTGTGCAAAAAAAGTGACAAACATATTTCATACAGACCATAGACCTATCCAAACCTGTTGAAGGAAGCATAACAGGTCACCTTTAAGACACAGCGCTCAAAGCCTCATTATGGCCAATAAAAACACAGATAACTGATGAACTTTTACAAACCACAGAGCAAACAGGCGTTCCAGTCACTTCGAGTGTAATGGGTGTCTACGTCACTCTAGGAAAACACAATCAGCTGTCTAAAAACAGATCCACAGTGACTTTCAGAACGTTCTTGAAGAAAACACAAAGATGTGGCAGTTTTTAGAACCAACACAGAGCTGGTGAAAATATCCATTTTCAGTTTTCATAATTGAAAACAACAAACAATGCTGACAGACAGTTTGTAAATCTCCTTCTCGCCCTCGTTGTTCCCTCATCGGGAAAACCGCCGTTGCCTGGTTTTCCTGTGATGTTAAGCTAAGTCTCCTCTCCTCAGAAGAATCTGGGCCACTGAGGAGGGGGCAGAGGTCCGCAGGAGGTCCAATCGACCTCCCTCAGCCGCAGGAGATAACAGTGAAGCGTTTGGAGATGCAGGACATGTTGTGCAGCACGATTCCCAACAGGAACAGCAGCACACACGCCACTAAAATAACCGTGCAAACGCCGGACCATGTGGAACCCTTTCCTCCTCCAACAGGGCCGGGAACTCTCCTCTCGCCTTCGCTGCCGTCCAGCCCGACGCCCTCCAGGCCCATCGCCAGGCCCAGAGGCTGCTGTTCGGGCACCGTCACCACCGTCATGCCCTTCTGCTGGCTGCCAGGAAGAAAGCGGCAACCCAGGTCTCCAGGCAGGCCGAGCGCCCGCTCCTTGGTGACCGGCAACGGCAGCATGTAGCAACCATTGCTAGGGAGGCGGATGAAGACAGGCGTGTGCTCCGAGGCGTGAGGTATAGCGATGACGGTGATGATGTCCGGGTCGTCTGGCAGCTGGGAGACGGACAGGCCGGGGGGAAGCTTGGTGACGCCGCGGCACCAAGGGCAGCGGATCTCCTTCTGGGTGCTGCGCATCTGGGTCAGGCACACGGAGCAGCAGGTGTGCCTGCAGTCCAGGAGTTTGGGCCGCCGCCGGGGGCTGTAGTAGTTAAAGCAGATCTGGCATTCCAGAATGGAGTCCTGGGAAAGAGTCTCCATGTTGGAAAGGTGCATCCAGCAGCCGGTAGCCCGGGTTTCAATGCAGAGCAGGTTGGGATGTTTTGCAATCGTCTTCAACTTCACTGTTGTCCTTCAGTTGGCGAAATGTTCCATCTGCAAGAGAAGAAGAAAGACCAGTCTTTAGAAACTGCATGTCAAAATAAAAGCCTCTTAATCACAAGATAAGGCCTGTTGTAATAAGAAATAAATCAGTTAATAGCATGATGAATTAAAATTAGTTCAATAATTTGCATGGTTTATTGTTTTGCATTTTGAATTTAAGATTTAAAAAAAAACTTTGCAAATCTGCTGAATTCAAAACACTTCAAGTGGCAGTTCTACCTTAAGATTAATTTCAAATTATAGAAAAAAGGAAAAAAAATCCGATTAAGCACTTTCTGCAATTTAATTATACATCAGTTAATCGGTTAATCCAAGACAAAAACATGGCAGATTTGTATCTGATTAACCGCTAGAATAATTGATTAATCATCAGAACAATTGATAGAATAGCTGTTTTCTAAAATAACTGTTCGTTGCAGCCCTATAATGACATATGAGAAACAACTGGCAGTCTTGTGAATGATGCAGAAACGTCTGTATCATCCAGCAGGTGACTGCAGTGTATTCATGAGATCCTTCGGTATTTGTGTCGACTGTGGCTGTTTCCTTTTTCTCCTTCTGGCCACATACTCCAGGAACCCTCCTTCCACATCCGGCTCTTCTTGCATAATCACGTCTGCGGTGTTAATTCATGCAGAAGCGGCGATAGTTTGCTTTTACAGATGATTAAGTCCTGTCAAAATACCACCGTGGAAACAATGAATACCAAACAGGGCCAAGCCGCCTTTACGTTTTGTTTCTTTGCCCAAATTGTCAAGTGTGAAAACTGCTGAGGAGGAAAAAAAGGAAGAAAAACGAGTAGATTTTCCTCTCTCTCTTTTTTTTCTACGCTGCCATCATGACAGAGACGCTGTCCCTTCAGGCGTAAAAAGCGGGAGAGGACGAAGTGAGATGGAGAGAAACGATGATAGAAATAGAAAAAGGTGACCACTGATTGTCCCGCAATACTGAGCGTCGGTGTCCCTTATCAGAAACAAGATCTCAGGTAATTACAGCTCTCATGGCGCCCCGTAGGGACACCGATGCAGCAGGAGAGAGATAAGAAGAGGTTTCACATCAAACATGTTCAGAGCAGATCATTCAGTCCTGCTGGCAGGTTCATTTAAGTGCAGATCAAACTCGACCTTGGATGGAAAAACATAACAGGACCAGAAAAAACATCAAATATCTACTGAAATCCTCCCTGAATATAAAGAATTTCACTTTAGAAAGAAAGTATACCATCTCACATTTCATAATAATTTATTAGACAAACATGAGAGCAATTTGGAAAAGCTGTGCATGGATACAAGAAGAACACAGAATGAATTTTAGCCCACTTTTCTTTCCAACATTGCTACAGATTAGTTAAGTCTCTTTCTCTCTCTTAAAGGGCGACATTATGTCTTCTCCAGATACAGAGGGTCATTTTATATCACAATCTAGTAACTATTTTACCTTCAGCCGTTATAAAAATACTGTAAAAATTAAACATGATTAGTTTTTCTCTCTGTAAGAAGCTCCTGCTCTGTGTGAAACTTCTAGGACGTAATCACAACAATGCTCCTCCTTATGCCATTTACAACTGTTTTAGGAGCAAAGGACTGAGAAGTAGTTCACAGTGTGTTTAAATTTTATAAAATAGTAGCATTTAATGCACTTTTTTGGGTTTTCTGAAAATATATATTTTGAATATTGCTCCAAAATTGAAACATATAGCTGACAAATAAAGAGAGTTTTGACGTTATGATTCAGTTTTAGAGTGTTTTCACACCTAGATTCTGTTCGATTGGTTTGTTACATTTTCAGCTGCTGTGTTTTTCTTTCCCACTGCACTCAGTCAAATGAACCAAACCCTTTGAAAAGTCTGTTCCCCTTCTCACCTGTGGGGGCGCTGCACCAAGAACCATTGAAGGAAACAACACAAAAACCTCCAAGGTCAACATGAACACAACTTCACTCTTCACAAAATACAAACAAAAATAGAGCAGTGTCAGATTTCAGATTTTGTAGGATTTCTCGTTTGTCTTTTTCTCCAGCTAGCACTAGACTTGTTTGTTTTGGTCGTATTTACCCAGAATGCCCTGCACTGTAATCCACTTCCTGCTTTTGGAGCAGTCCGCTTGGTGTTCACATATACATTCAAACCGCACCAGAGTTCACATTAATCAAACTAAGATGAAGTTCGTAGGCAGAGCAGAGTTCAGTCTTTTGGTATGATTGCACATTCACACCTCAACAAACAAACCGGACCTTTAAGAGTTGGATTAAAGTGGACTAAAGACGGCTGGTGGGAATGAACCTCAGTGTTAAATAGGAGCCATGACGCCTGCAGCCAGTAAAGACTTTACTTCAGCACCAAGAGTTGAGCGGATCCTCGTTAGCTTGCCAGGTCAATACCTTGTCAGTGGCATCGGCTCCCGCAGCTAAAGCCTCTCCATCCTCTGCCTCCCTGGAGGCAAAACACTCCCTCCTTAACCGAGTCTGGAGGCCAGACTGCTCACTTCTTCCTCCATGGCTGACCTAGTTTCTCCACGCCGGCTCAAGTAGAGAAAAGGTGCTGAAAGTCCAACCGGTTTCACGGAGCGCTGAGGAAGATGGAACAGACGGAGAGGAAGGCAGAGGATTCCCACTGACTGTCGAGGGTTTTACCAAGTCCAATATGGATTAGCTTTGATCTGACTAAAAAGCTTTGTGGCCCAGTATTCCCAAACACTCTGCTGCTCCGTTTTGACTAAGAATCCTTTCTTCCTCTATGCAAAATCTTCACACTTATCATTTTTCAAGTGACTTACTTCCTTTTTCTGCCTCAGCCACACGTCGTCTACACGTTAAAGATAAAAATGAAGCTAAAATACCTGATTTATGAACGCCAACACCAACAATATGAGGTAAAATGATGTTAAAAATGACCTACTATGCTTCCTTTAACAGGTTAGGATAGGTTTATGGTCTATACAAAGCATGTTCATCACAAAGTTTTGCACAAAATCATTCTTAGATAATGAGAATTTAGTCTCTTCCTTTCAGAATACGCTTTTAAAGGGCGTCTTGTCACTTTAAATCCAAATAAGCCACGCCCCCAACTCAACCTTTACACTCACAGGTAAAAATGGCTGAAAAGAGATTAAACATAAAATTAAAAATAAGCAAAATCCATTGATTATTGATCCCAAAGGTAAATTAAGTAGATAATAGCTCAAATAAATGTGCAATTATGCATCCAAACATCTTTAAAAAGCATTAGCATCTGCACAACCAACAAAAATGCAGCAAGTGGTTTCTACACTTGTCCTCTCCAGCAGCCATTGTACAGCACATACAGCGGTAAAACCAGCTGACCAAACATGCAGGAACTCCTTGGGTTGCTATAGGTAACGGGAGGAACTCTGTTTAGGTTGCTAGGTAATGGGCAGAACTCTGTTTAGGTTGCTGGGTAACGGCTGTGCCATTTGAATGTGACTTAACAAGCCAGAGGTTTTGAAAACAGCTCATTTTCCAGACACCAAAAAACATGAAGTTGTTACTATAAACATTTGGGTGTTGTTGCTGAGACCCAAATGGAATAATAAAAGTTGTAGAATGTGAATTTTCCACAACAGTTCTCCTTTAATGTAAGACAAGATGCTCTAAAACCAGAAGCTTAAATGGAAAATAGTTCAATTCTAATACTATAAATGGCCGGTTTTGTTAAATTTATGAATGAACTGAGCTGCTGTAAAAAAAAAAAGGAAAAAAAATCAATTCAAGGCTACAGCCAGTTGAGCAGCTTCTGTTGGTTTTAGCTGTATTTGGTCATTTTAGCAGCAGTTTTTATTAACTGAGAACAACACGCAGCTGTTCAGATAAATGGAGAAAAACCTTTTTCCTCCGCGTTTTTTGGAAACATTTCCGAGGTCGTAAAAGAACAGAGGACCAACTCTGTCTGCAGCGTAATGATATGATTTATCGGTTCAACTGAGCAGTAACCAGGGCGAGCTGCTGACCCACTTTCTCTCACACCCACCAACTGTAGACACAAACACAGAAATATCCAGAGTAACAAACGTCTGAGGGAAACTTTTCCAGTTTTTCATGCAGTTTGTGTGAAAGGTTCTGCTTTTGTAGCTAGAGGACGAAGAGTGACCGAGCAGCAGCTGTAACGCGTCTGATCCACCGGGAAGCGCCGCACACCTGAGGACAAGGACAGGAGGTAAAAATAACCGCACATCCAGCTCCACACGGCGCACATAATAAAATGACTGGAAGCAGCACGAAGCAGAAGATTGTTTTCATGCGGGAATCCTCGGGTGGTTTGAACCGGTGAAATGTCAGCGGCGGTGACGCACAGAGGGATGCAGCTTCAAACGTGCAACTTCGTTATGGATGTGTGTCTTAAGACGCCGTATCACGGTAGAAAAAAATAAGGAGTACATTTCTGCCATAAAACAAAAACAAGGGCATTTCTGAGTTTGAAAAGCCAAATGACTTTTAGAAAAAAACACAAATTTTGAAAGTAACGTCAAAAATCTTCTGGAAAATCTCTGAAATTTTTAAGATTGAAATGCAAATAAAATTGAAATGTTGAGGTTAATCTCCAAAACTTTCTAGAAAAAAAACTTCCAAAAAGTGGAAAAATTCTGACTTTAGAAACTCATAAATTTCAAAGTTTTTTTCTAGAATATTTCTTTGCATAATCTAAAAAACATTGTTTTTGTTATTACTAGCAAATTTTCAACTTTTCAATCGAGTTTCAAAAACCAAAAGTTTGCAAGAAACCCTTCGAAATTTTAACATTAATCTCACGGATTTTCAGCAAAAAACTTTGAGTTTGAGAAGTTTAAAATTTGCTACAAAAAACATTTTCTCTGAGGTTTTTTTTAGAAACAAGAAAATTTCTGAGTTTTAAAAGTCAAAAATTTGCTAGAAAACTCAGAATTTTTTAGATTAACTTGATCTTAACACATCAGCATCAAATTATTATCAGGAGCAGGACTGTGTCAGATCCTGATATCAAAGTTTTTTTCTCATTATTTTAATGTTGTTCTGCTGACACTATGACTATATTCAATAACAGCCTGTAGTGCAACTCATAGAAGGGACGACTGAAATAAAAGACACTTTTTTGAAAATATTTCTAATTTATTTTCTAGAAAAGAAAGTGAGAAAAATCTTATCTGGGATGAAAAAAAAGTCAGATGTTTTTAAACCACATCGGCCGACTGTGAGATTTTTTTTTCTCACTGCATAAAATAGATTTTTCAAGTTTTTAGAGGAAGATTATTCTTGATTGATTTTGTACTGGGTTGCCAATAGAAAACACATTTTAGGACTGAAATTGAATGTTTTACTCCTGCACAACAATCCCCAGAGAGTTTTCCGGAGGTCAGAAGCTGAGAGAATAAAGTATATTTTCTCTTCTCTCTAAGAAAATGGTACATCGTCCTTGCTGCGACCCTCCTGCCAGCATAAATATTGATAAATGCCACCCGCGATAAGCCGATTTCATCCAGTTTTACATTATCTGACCAGCTGATTTATCTGCACTGAGTCCAGATTTGCATTCACAGACAGAAACGCTCACTTCTCCTTTTCACCTCCGTCGTCCTTTATTCTCACCTGATCCACGGCGGAGGAAACACAATAATATTTCACAAAATGGAATCGTAAACCTCAGCAGCTGAAAGTGATTTACAGCAGCTCACGCACACATGACAGATAAATGGATTCTGACTGCTGTACGCGTGGCTTTTAGTGAGCGATTCATCTCCGTTTGCTTTTACTTCCTTTTATTCTCCCGTCTCCGCCTGACTCTGTTGAACTGCTGGGATTTTTGCATGAAGATAAATAGGTCAGGAAACCAAAACACGGCTTCCTCCATGGAGGCAGAAAGACGGCGTGGTGACCCCCTCACCCAGATATCTCCATCTGGACTGGAGATAAAACTCCTTTAAAGTGTCTAACAGCTGAAGCAGCCATGCAGAACCTAAAATAAAACCGGATCAATTGACTCCAACTGGATGGAAAAAGATCAAACTGTCCTTCAGAAATGTTGCATTTCATGGTTTATATCAGTTAATGAGTTAATTTAAAGTTGACTGATCTAGCGTTTCATTTATAATTAAAAACTTGCGCTTAGAAAAAAATTAAATTTTACTGACTGAATTAACTGAAAATTGTGATTTTCTCACATTAGACCCATTTATAACAAATAGCAAAACAGTGAGCTCCTAGTTTGATGTTTGAAGAGAAAAATAAAAGAGGAAAAGAATAAAATTTGCATGAACAGAGGGACATTCATGCAGAAACTGTCTTAAATTAATGCTACAACTTGGCTCCACTAACTCACAATCACCCCCCAAATCATCTTTATTTATTGGCACAATGTTTTACTAGATTAGAATCATGAAAATAATTGTTTGTTGCAGTCATAGTAAATATAAATTTTCATCAATGAAAACGTTTTTACATTACTAGCTGGAGTCAGACCAGTTGGAGATGGTTTGCTTTGGAAGCCCAAAACGTTTTTGTTGCCAAATATTTTATTTATCAAGTAGGAAGTAAGAAAAGCACGCCAAAGACGCGTCTTCCAGGAGCTGATGTGGTTTCCTGTTGCACCATGGGAGGTGGAAACCGGGGAGAGGCGCATCGTGTCAGGGCTGACACTCGTTGGCTTGTCAAGATGGAAATTGCCATAATGTATCCTGCAGTGGTTCTGATACATCAACACAGGAAAACGTACCTATGCATTCAGCCTCATCGCCTTAGAAACACACTGGACGGCCATGTTGGGTTTGTTTCAGAACGACAAAACTCAGACAGCCGTGACTTTATGAGAGATGAAGATGGTGAGATTACACATCAACATGTGAAGATCCTTAATAAAGAGCTGGAGATTTAATGGAGTCCAGGAGACTGCAGGGACGGCAACATCTGAACACTCCTGAAACACGTTGTGTAAAGTAATTATGATGGTCGATTCAGAGAGGAAAAAACTCAAACATTTTGAGATTAATCCCAGCAGTTTTTTAGAAAAACAAGGAATTTTTTGGAGTTTGGAATCTCCAACTTTCCTGTGAATTTGCAGGAAAAAAGTCATATACTTCTAGATTAATCTCAAAATTTTCAAGAAAAACATTTCAGAATTCAAAAAGTCAAAAGATTTCCAGAACAAAAACTCAGAAATCTTGATATTAGAATTAATATGACAAACCAGGAGCGACGTGCCATTAATTAATTTTAGAATTTTCTTTAGAGAAAACTTGGAGATCTGAGTTTCAAAAGTAAAAACTCAGAAATTTACTGGGGGGAAAAAAGTAAAAAAATCTATATATATATAATGTATCTCAGAGATTTTCTAGAAAAAAGTCAAAAATTGTTGACTTTTGAAACTTTGAAAAAAAATTCTTTTGTTTTAGAAAATTTCTGAGATTAACATCAAAATTTCCAAGTTTTTTGAGCAAATGTTTGACTTCAAACTCAGAAATTTCAGTTTTTTCTAGAAGATGTCTGAGTTTTTTGTGGGAAATTTACTCCTTTTCTGTTCTATCTGGAATCGCCCTGATATGCTGAACAACCCAACCACAGAAATGAGAATTATGTAAATTCCCAGGCAGTGCCAACACTTCAGCACATCAGAAACTAAACTCTCCAATCAAACCCAATGCTGCTCTTTTTTTAGCGAAGGCAGTGAATGCATCACAACCTCACTTCCTGTGACTATGGGAATATTTTCACATCATCGAGATGCACAGCAGGACAAACTGAGTGTTCATTCCCTCTGCAGAAGCTTAAAATGAAACTCAGCAGGGAAGCGTTCCAGGTTGAGATAAATAAATAACTAACACACCTTATTGGATATTCATCACATGTATCGGCTTCTGCTCATCCTCCACCTTGAAGAACGCAAACACAGCGTCAGGCACGCTGCCGGGCGACAGAGGCTGGCACATCGCTGCTGGTTTGTCAAAACTTTGACCCAAAGTGGTTGGAAAAATAACCTGAGGTGCTGGCACATTTTAGAGCCGTCTTCAAACTGTTTCAGGTACGACAGCGAGTTGTAGATAGAAAAAAGAGTACATTCTGCTGAAAAACGTGTAAATTTATGAGATTCAAAAGTTGAAAATTTGTTAGAAAAAATTCAAAATTTTGAGATTTATCTAAATTAAATAAGAAATTTTTGAGTCCCAAAAGAAAAAAATTGCGAGAAAAAAATTAAAGGTTTTTGAATAAATCTCAGAAATTTCTGAGTTTGAAAAGTAAAAAACTTTCTCGAAAAAAAAAACAATGAAATATCTGAGCTCTGAAAGTTAAAAACATTTGACTTGAAACTCAAAACATTTCCAAAAGTTGAAAATTTTTGACTTTGGAAACTCAGTAATTTTAGTTTTTTTTCTAGAAATGTCTACAGATTAATTTAAAAATGAGGTTTTTCTAGCAAATTGTCAACTTGTCAAACTCAGAAATGTACAAGTTTCTTTTCTAGAAAATTTCTGAATTTATCTCAAAATTTCTAAGTTTTTTTTTTGGAAGAAATCTCCTTTTTTATAGATAGACAGACAGGTAGAACTGTAAGTTTTCAACAATTTAAAGAAATTATTATATATCTTGCTGAAAAGTTACTTGTAATAATCTGTTTGTCGCGCCGCCCTACCAAAAGGTCATAATTGTTCACCCAGATTTGCCTGGTGTTGCATGAAATTGAACAGTATTATTGTTTGGTGACTGATTACCTCAATCTGAATCTGACATGATTGGATTAAGTTAATTTAATCTGAATCAGCTGGATTCTGTACAGTTAAATACAGATTGGGCCAGTATGTTTTGGAAAATGCCTTAATCGATAAGATTTGTCATGTTATCAACTGGTGATGGGCAAATAAACAGAACTTGATTGAAATTTTGTCCAAAAAAAATAAAAAGTAAACATTTTTTTCCATCAAGGATGATTTGACAATAAAACTGTATTTGAGCAGAAAAGCAATTAAATTCAGTCCAACTGACTAATGAACCTCATAAACAGCTGAATAAATGGATGATTCAGCAAGTCACAGCAATAAAATAAGATACGGGCATAAAAAAGGATTTTCTGAGAATATGCTTACACTTTACTCTTGTTCCTCTGCAAATAAACAACAAAAAGAGAAAAAAAGGGAAAAAACTGGCAGGAAAACAATCTTTACATAAGTTCAGGCTACGCATCTTATAATGTAGTCCCAACCCTACGCTGCATAAGAAGCCCTTGACAGCTCCTGTATAATTCAACAACCACTTTAACCTTCATGCATTAATTTCCTCTCTGCTGTAAGTTAAATAATGTGAGGTAAGTTTCACTGCCGTTAGCCGTGATCCTGCTGAAGTCCCACTAAATCTAATGGAGAACAGCTATTTTCTATTTAATGCAACACCTAAAATGACAACTGAGCAAAATTATATTACACAAAAAATGACATGAGTGGATTTAAGGAGAGTCAAGAACCACAACAAGGATGTGAGCTGTTGCCTGGTAATACTGAGTCCAACGAAGGAACATCTTAGAGATATTTACCAGCAGAAGTGACAGTCAGCATCACTGCAGGATCACCAATCCTGACAAAACAGATCACTTCCTGTTGGTGAAACCTGCAGAGAAACCAGTAACAGAGAAACCAGTAACGGCAAAACAACCAGAGAAACCATCAAAACAACCAGAGAAACCATCAAAACAACCAGAGAAACCAGTAACGGCAAAACAACCAGAGAAACCATCAAAACAACCAGAGAAACCATCAAAACAACCAGAGAAACCAGCAACATCAAAAACAAATTCAGTCCAGAAAAAGAAATGCTTTACACAGGAACCAGAGGGATAACAATTTAATCTCAGTTTTATTTCCTACTTTGTTCCAAAGGTCCAACTCAAATATATGGATGGATGGATGGATGGATGGATGGATGGATGGATGGATGGATGGATGGATGGATGGATGGATGGACAGAGATTTTGCATCTCATCGTTTTGTCATTTTTTTCCCTTGAAGTTGTTTTTGTTTTATAACTTTTTCTTTGTTTCTGATCCATTTCAAGCCAGGTTGTTTTCTCTCTGTCTCTCTGATTGTCCTACTTTCCCTCTGAGGTCACTGAATCATTTCATGGTCGTGTTGTTCTAGATTACGGCCTGCTGATTGATTTTGTGATTATTCAGGATCACAGTAATGTTCCTCCGCCTTCGATCTTTAGACGACGTCTTTTGTGTTTTTCCATAATTTCCCTCCCCGTCTTTGCGTCCCCTTTGTGACGGCTGCCATCATCTCTGTCTTCCATTTTGAATCAAATGTCATTTCAAACAGAAGCTGCATTTTTTCCAAGAGTCATCAGCGAAGGAAATTGATTAAAAGAATCTATAGGAGTAAAGCAACATTCGTCTGACACCTGGAAAGTCACGGATTATTAAACTGTCAAGACTTTGGCCTGAAAATTCAATAGTTTGCATCAACAGTTACAAAAAATATTAATTGCTTGTAGATTATTGTAGCTACTACATCTTTATTTCTCAATGAAACATCCACATGGGATACATCTTCAATCAGTAAAGTACATTTTCTTATTTGACCAAATCCACATATATTTCTTTACTTCGCTTTCGGCAAAGTAAAGAGATAAATATAAACAAATCATATTTTGGCATTAAATTAGATTTAATAGGCAGAATAAATGATGGTTGGTTGGTTGGTTGGTTGGTTGGTTAGGAGGAACATTGGTTGGTTGGTTTTTGGTTGGTTGGTTGGTTGGTTGGTTGGTTGGTTAGGAGGAACATTGGTTGGTTGGTTGGTTGGTTAGGAGGAACATTGGTTGGTTGGTTGGT
>NW_015115865.1:18192-27184 GCF_001443285.1 Poecilia latipinna
GAGGAACATTGGTTGGTTGGTTTGTTGGTTAGGAGGAACATTGGTTGGTTGGTTGGTTAGGAGGAACATTGGTTGGTTGGTTGGTTGGTTGGTTGGTTGGTTGGTTTTTGGTTGGTTGGATGGTTGGTTGGTTGGTTGGTTTACAATCCTAAATCCTTTGAGTTGACACAAATTAGATAATTTTCCTGTGAACAGAGCCGCAGCAGAAATGATGCAGAAACATCTGAAGGAACAAACTCTGATCATCTGATCTATAAAATATGTTTTAAAACGAACATTAAGCTTCTGGAAAAATCGTCAGAGAAAAGCGAAGGAAACTATGAGGTCAGGACTTCCTGTGCAGATCAGACTCAGACAAAATGGCTGCCATGTTCCTGTCAGCTGTTTTCACGCCATCATTACTCTTCCCCTGTTTATCTCTGTTAGCGTGAGCGACAGCTCCGAGGATGGGAGCGTCGCCCAAACAGAGGAATATTTCACCGGGGACGGATGAGGCAGATTTGGGTCGATAAACTGATCGGCATGAAACTCCGACTCATGACGAATCCATCAGGACTCACCGCAGACCAGAAACTAAAACATCAGACGGTCATTCATGGATAAAACCAACAAAACACAAATAAATATCAGAGTTTACAGCAGTTTGGGGTTTATAATAGTTTAGTTTTATTTCATTGTGACTTTTTGTTTGCCAGTTTTTATTATTATTTATTACTAATTAAATGTTTAGTTTATTTTATATGATTTATAGTGGTAGTTTTAGTGTTATATTTTGGTAAGGGAAGGAAGGAAAGAAAGAAGGAAGCAAGGAAGGAAGGAAGCAAGGAAGCAAGGAAGGAAGGAAGGAAGGAAGAATGCAGAAATGGGTATTTATTAAAACCGTATAAATCTTTTCTAGAGTTTAGAATAAACTGAAGATCATTTTAACTTGAAAGTCTAATTTTTCAGGCCAACCGTTGCCATGGTGACCATCTTTCATATTTCTGCATGTTTTCCCTCCTGCTGATGGTCTGTCTGTGCTGACAGTCATCCAGGTGTTCATGCTGCTCTTCCTTACCTGCATGAACACCTGAAGCAGAAGCTGCTCACCTCCGGGACCCGCGTCACACAGAAACCGCCCCGCCCGCCTCCCGCCCCACGCCAGCTCACGCAGAGGGGAAATCAAGCGTACCCCATCAACGCTCGCTTTAGATAATGAGCCCTGCTGTGGAGGATATGGATTGCAGAATCTGCAGGCGAGGCAGATAAGAAGGGATTGAGCAGAGGAGCCGGGCGGCGATTTGTCAGGATTAAAGCCGGACGGCGAGTTGATGCCGCGGCATCAGGTGGCGGCCGTCAGCGTGTCCAGGTCATCTGCTGCGCTTAATCCCACCTTAATCCAAGAAGGACAGGATGCAAGATGCAGTCTGCGTCTTCTCACTCAGGAATTATGACGGAAAAGTATGGAAGGCAGTTAGGGCCACTAAATTAAACGATATATTTTTGACTTTATTCTCAGAATTCTGGCTTTAATCTTCTGTGAAAAAAGTCAGAATTCTACAATTCAAGACAGAATTCTGAGTTCAGAGTCAGAATTCTGCAATTAAAGTAAGAATTCTGAGAAAAAAGTAAAAATTCTGCAAATACATTGCAGATAAAATCAGAATTCTGAGAAAAAAAATAATTCTGAGAAAGTCCAAATTCTGTGAATAAAGTCAGAATCATGAGTTTGAAACCAGGATTCTGAAGTTAAAGTCAAAATTCTGAGATTGATGTCAGAATTATATTATATTTAGGTTTTTTGTGGCTCTGATCCTCAGAATGATTGTCAGGGTTGAACAACCAGTTTTTAGAGCTTAAACCTCCAAATGATCAGTTATTTCCAATTAATTTGGACCAACATCTCCACATCCTGAGCTGTAAGACAACAAAACAACAGAAACTTCCTGAGACATTTCAAACTGAATAAAGCTCAGCTGCTCACGCTGTCAGAGTTTCCCTAACGACCCGTTTAATTAGAGTAAAATGTAACTGATGGCTTCAGAGCGCAGCTGAACCAAACGCATTAATCAGCAGCTTCAGAGAGAGAAATCAATCATGATTCAGAAAGTGAAAATCAGTCACTTCCTGCTTCTGAGATGTGATGCTTTGCTTGTTTTCTAGTGAATATATTTAAGGGCTGAAATAATCAGATTAATTGTGATTGAATGATTGCTAAAATCACTGTCAACTAATTTAGTAATGGTAAATGTTGAAGAAAAAGCACCGGCTTCCCTGGCAGATTATTTAACTTATAACACAGAAAAATGTTTTTTTATATGGTGAAATAATCAGCCAGTGGAACCAGAACTTTTTTTTATTAACATTAAGGAATTGCTGACTTATAACAAGCTCATATTTCCTTCTGGAAAGTTACTTCTAAGTTAGTTTTGTCTTATTTCAAGTGCAATAAGATATTTGCAATAGAAACTGAAAAAAATACTTTGTGACAAAAGATCAGTTGCATAAAACCAGACGTTTTATTGGCTAATTTTTGTGCTGTAAGTCCGGTTTCTCTCTCTTCCTCCACTTCCACCTGAGCAGTCACCACAGGGACGGCGTCCCAGACGAACCTGTGATTATCCGCCTGCAGCATCATCTCTCTTTGAAGCTCTTTGCACACGAGACAAGAGCTGCGCCGCCGAGAGAGCCGGACAAAGAAAGAAATGTCAAACATTAAACACACAAACACTGTGCAAACACAGCTGACATGTCTGACCTTCAGAAACATCTCTGGAGGCCAAACACGGCTACATTTGCTCGCATGCTTTCAAGGTATCTCTAATGGAACCGCCTCACAATAGTCTGCCAGCCGCTGCGTCGCTGCAGGAAGCTTCCCTGAAAGGCGTCAGCGCTGCAGCGGAAACACGACGCTTCGCCCTGCAACCCGCAGATACCAGGCACCGTGAGCGCACAACGGGAAGATTTTACAGAGTTTTATTCACTTTGTGCTTCACAGAAAACCAAACTCATCATTTAGTCACTGTTTGCATATTACCAGCTGGAAGTTTTATAAGTGTTACACTGTAAAAACAAATATAACCAATTATTTAGAAATTATTTACTGAAAACAAGCTCCAATGTCTTGGTGAAAACTTGCTACCAAGTTAGTTTTGTCTTATTTCAAGTGCATGAAGATATTTGGACTAGAAAGTAGATAAAAATACTTGAAAAGATTTTGTGTTTATCTTTGTCACAATAAATTCCAAAAATGATGTTTTACCATTTTCTCCACTGTTTTTTCAATGAAAGTATCCATAACTATCAACAAATACCAACAACAGGAATGTTTTTCCAGTGCAGTATCTATATTTGTGTGGTTATTATTTCTGTGTAATGCAGTCAGAACCATAGTTACCTAAAAACGGCATAATAGTACCACAAAATAAGTCCATATCATCCACCCGTAATGTGGAAATTATTTACCCACCGTAACTTTAAAGTTAGGAATTTACTAGCAGCAGCTGCAGCAGCTCCAGGCTTGTTTTGTTTTTCTTGCATCTTTCCGTCACACTTCCATATCTGACAGCAGCACAGGTGTGCAGAGAGGAATGAGCAGCAGGAACACCTGCTGAGGCATTTTTGCACAGTAACCCTAAATGTTAATGACTCCAGCAGTTGGTGAGAAAATTGACAGACTAACAAGCTCCGAAGACGCCCGCAGAGTTAATCAATGCCAGGACGAGATAAAGGAAGAAGAGCGCCTGGCACACGGAGGGAAAGGAGCGGCGAACCGCCTCCAGGAAATCAGCTGTTTTACTGGGGTTGATCCGAAAAGCTGCAAATCATCCGAGCGCGTAAAAAAAACTCCTCGAATACAAACAGATGGGGGAGTCGGCGCTACAGAGGTCATAAATCAGCTGCTTGGCATCGAGTGTCAGGACAACAGATGCCTTTCAGTCACCAGGGCGGCGATAAATCCGACAGCATCAAAACACGGATCAAGCTTTTAGGTGGAGGGAACACATGGAGACACACACAGCCACATTTACTTTACACTCTGTAGAGCTAAAATAAAACCAGAGACTGTTTATCACCCCAGCAGACTCCTGTTTGTTAAATATTGTTCCTATAAAAAGTATTCAGCACCTTGGATATCTTAGCCTTTTTGTTTCTTTTAGGAATCAATCATGATTGAGGAAATTGGGAATTTAAAAATACATTTTCTTAAAGCCCTTTTATTTCAAAGTGAAAACTTATTTCTACAAAATAATAGCAGTTAAATGGAATATATTGTACAAAATTCACATTTTGCAAGTTTTTATACTTCCATTTTGATCTCTATTTCTTCTAAAAACAGTCCAAGAACTATAAAAAAAAAAAAGAAAACACCCAGTTGGCAATAAGAAAATGTTTTTTTGGTGTTGGGAAAACGAGACGTTTCAAAAACCTCCGGAAAGTAACGTCACAACTCAGCAGGCACTTCCCTGTTACCTAGCAACCCCAGCAGAGTTCCACCTGTTACCTAGCAACCACAGCAGTTCCAGAATGTTTGGTCAGCTGGTTTTACCACTGTACAATGGCTGCTGAAAAAGATAAGAGTTTTGTTGTCAATCCATCCAGAAACCACTTGCTGCATTTTGGTTGGTTATGCAGAAGGCTCCACTTCTGCTTTTCAAACCCATATGGTTGTATAATTGCACATCTGTTTGGAGCCATTTTCACAGTGTAAATGTTGAGTTAGTGGGTGTGGCCAGTGACTACTGTCACTTTAAATCTGAATGATTTAACTGTTTTAGTGACAGTAGTCTCTAAAACAGCTATTCTGGCAGGAGATAAAAATAGACTAAAATCTCATTATCTATGAATTATTTTTTCCAAAATGTACTGAACATGTTTTGTATAGTGTAACAGGTCACCTTTAATTAATTATTTTTCATGGTCTTCGTCTTCTTTTTCCATTTTGGTGTTGAGTTTGATCTAACTGGTGGAGGAACGAGCGAGCGCTCCGACACTGAACTACCACATCTACCGAAGCTCTGCCATTTATTTTAGAGACAGGAAGACATTCTGGCGATCCGTCAGGGTTGCCAATACACCATCGGGTGAATGCCAGAGTCTTAGGATGCGTTTACTGTCCCCTGACCAGAAAGAACATCGAGAATTTTGTCATCCAATTTTTTGATAGAAAAGGAGAAAAATTATAAATCATACAGATGGAAATTATTGAGCTTGTTTTAATTTATCACGTGATTAACTGATTTTTTATGACAGGCCTGAGAATCCTGAAAAACCCTGAAAAAAAAAAAAAAAAACTTAGGAAAACGATCAAAACAATTTATAGATTGAGTGTAAAATGCGTGGCCACCTTCCCTGGTTATCGGCTGCTCACCATCTGGAGTTTCTTTTTTAAAGCATCAAAGCGGAACGTCGTTTATTCGGCGAGCAAAGTGAGAATGGAAGTGAGGAGGGGGGCTTGTTTGGATCCGGCAGCTCCAGCCAGGCCACCTGAGGAGCGGAGATTATCAGCGGCCGTCCGGGTGGAGGCAGAGCTGCAGGACCGGTCCCAAAACACGCCGAGGTTTGGCCTCTGGATGCTGATAAAGCTGTGCTGCTTATCGAGCGCCACGCAGAGAAAACCAATCCCAAAAGCAGCAGTCTGACACAGCGCAGCTGCTGCGCTAAACGCTGCAGAGAGGCTAAATAATAAGAGGGAGGAGTGGAAGTTATTCCACTTACAGTAAACTGGACGGTTTTATTCTAGACTGATCTGGGAAGAGGTTTGATAACCTGCAGTAAAATCTTAAAGTGTTCGGATCCGGAGCTGGTTTGAGGTTTGTTCATTCAGTATTGCTTCGTTTATTTTCTTACTTTTACTTTAGTTCAGTCCTTCCTTAGTGATTCTAGTTTATTATGTTTATTTCTTGTGTCTAGTTATTCTTTGTTCCTCTAGTTTAATTATGATCCATATTTATTCTCTAGTGTTGGATTCCAGAGGTGGGCAGAGAACCCAAAGATTTTACTCAAGTAAATGCAAAAATTAGCCGTAAGAGTAAAAACATATTTGGTAAAAAGTCTACTCAGTTACTGAGCAACTGATCAAATGATCAATTACTTAAGATTTAGAAATTATATCATCAGATGGACCAAAATATAAAGTTAAGTGTAAATTTAGGTATTTTAAAAATTACAATAATTCATATAAGTAGCAAAAAAATAAAATCAGGTAAAAGAAAATGTTTGCAAATCTGTTTCTTTCGATAAAAAACTTTGTTTTTGATCCAGAAAATTTGCTCAAGTAACGTAAGCGATACTTCATAACATTACTCAAGTAAAAATAGAAAGTACAGCATAGTAAAAATACTCCTAAAAGTAATTTTTTACAAAAAAGTGATGTAAATGTAACTAGTTATTACCCTACTCTGTTAGATTCTGCTGTGTACTCTCCCTCTGCCCTGGTTCTTGTGAGTTTTTTGTTCTGCTCTGGCTCCCTGTGATCTCCATGATTTTCTTTTTTTCATTATTTTATTAAAATCCACTAAAACACGTCGGCCTGGTGTATTTAGGTCCACTTTAAATCCACACATTATGACAGAAAGAAGGTAAAAAAGATAAATCTGCTGCTTGAAACAGCAGGAAGAGGAAAAAACTGTTAAAACCTAAATTAGGTCAAAAGGCTTCAGCAGTTAGGACGACAGTTCAGACAGAAACCAGAGGAACGTTAATTCAACCCACTGAAACAGTTCATATGAGGAAAACTCTGAATATTCAGCTGGATGAATAGAAAAGTAAAGATGAATGTCATCAGCATTGAAATGATAAAACATGAGGATGGATGGATGGATGTTGGACAGACAGAATAAATTCTTAAAATCTAAATATGTTTCTCTCATTTCTTTCCTCTTTTCATCCCGACCTGAGCAGAACTTTAACTTCCTTCCAGACTTTTCCAGAAGCAGGAACTCTTCAAAACGCGGCCGCAGCTTTTATAAAATAAAAAGGCGGAGTGTCCCGCCGGCTGTCCCGGCGGGCGGTAAAGGTCAGCCCCATTCTTCATCAGCAGAGCGGTAATTTAAAACGGAGCAGGAAGATACCTGCTGCAGACGGCCGCCCGACTTCCTGCGCCATCCAGCAGGTGAGGATAAACAGCACCTGCTGCAAACTGCTGAATATAAATGCGGTTCACTCCGGGAGCGCTGTTACATTAACGCGGAGACCTGTGGGACCCTCCTGTTGCCATAGCGACCGGCAACAGCTGCCGCCACGACAGTCGCAACGTCAGCGGCGGATTCAGCGCTTAAACAAATTAGTCCGGCGCAAACCGCTGACGCCGAAACCCTTTAATTACATCCCTCACTGCTAGACATGAATATAATATTCAATAATTCAATATTCATGTCTTTGTGTCACTGCTTGACCTTCTGCAGAAGCATAATGTTCATAAAGATAAACAGAAAAAACAGTGAATAGCAATAATTTACTTTAAACAGTCAAAAAAATGGGTGTTTATTCTTCAAAGTCATATTTAAAATGTTATTCATATATTTATAAATGTCACAGTTTCAAACTAAATATTTAATTTGGAGAAAAATATTTAAAATATTTAACTTTCAAATTGAATATTTAATTAGAAAGCTACATACTGAGTTTTTCTATTAAAATCTTTGTTTGGAAAATAAATATTTAGTTTGAAAATTCAATGTTTGGAACTAAATGTCTAGTTAGCAAAATATCTAATTTAGAGCTAAATATTTAACTTCAAATAAAATATGTAGTTAGAAATCTACACATTTAGATATAAATACTTAGTTTGAAACCAAATATTAAGGTCAAAATTAAATATTTCGTTTACATTCTAAATATTTAGCAGTCTAGCAAAATACGTTAAAACCGTTTCTTTTTTTCTTGTTATTCTTTTTAAATCATACACTATTTCTGCAATTATAATGGCATACAAAATGAAAAAAGGGCCCTCCCTGGAAGTATTTCAATACTTGGTCGTAACAGGAAGTGATCCACACCGCCGAACCGCCATCTTGGTAGGCAAGTGCAGATGAACCCTGACTTTGGGACCAACAAAATTAAATTGATATTGAAAGTCTTGACAAAGTACAAGAGAAAGTCATAACAACGAAACTATCAGACCCAGAATGTGGATTGTTTATTGTTGTCATAGCAACCCCATAGCAACTGTCATGACAGTTAGTTACGGATACCTACCAAGATGGCTGTCAGCTACAAAGTTCCTGGAAGTGTGACGTCACATGAGAACAATGTATGAAAACGGATCGCACAGTGACAACTTGAACTAAAACTGACGGAGCCCCACCTTTCCGCCTCTTCCTCCTCCTCTACTCCATCATCAGTCTGGAACATTTATATCTGGGTTTTCATTCTCAGGGGAGACAGAGAGAAATGTCAAGACAACAGAGACGCGGTGGCTTATCCTCCTTCCATGGCCTTTTCACATCTCCTCCCATTCTCCTCTGCCTCTTCACTCATTCTTCGCCCCTCTCTTTCTCTTTTTATCCTGTCATCTCCATTGTGAGGAACGTCCGCCGCTCCGCAGAGCCGCCGCTGTGGAAGCACGGCGGGTGGGATGAGCAGAATAGAGATGTACAATGGGAGAGCAGGATTCAGATGGGTGACATTTAAAATTCTGTCAGAGCAAATTCAGACACGGCCCGGACCGGAAAATGTATCAGTGCGACGAAATTAAAGGGTTATCGGGAGTCTCAAAGAGAAACGGCAAAGTAGCAACAAAAAAGAAAGAAAAAAACCCGAAACGCCTGCAAATAAATCAAAAACATCACCTGCACACTCCAGCTGATAACTGTTCTAGATTTAAAGGTGATCTAATGTGCTTCCTTGAACAGGTTGGGATTGGTCTATATAAAACATGTTCATTTTTTGCACAAAGTCATTCTTAGATAAGATTCCAGTCAGTTGATTTCAAAATGAACTCAATGTTTACACTCACGCATGAAAACAGCTGCAAACAGATGCGCAATTATACAACCGTACATCTTTGAAA
>NW_015115865.1:30554-54193 GCF_001443285.1 Poecilia latipinna
ACCAACTGACCAAACGTGCTGGGACTCTGGTTGCTAGGTAACGGGGCAGTCCTTGGCTGGTGTTGCTAGGTAACGGTGCAAAAGTAACTAGATAATGGCACCAAAAAGCATTAACTTTTTGTGTTGTGATCTGTGTGTTTTGTGCAGTTATTTTTGAGGTTTTCTGTGTTTAGTCCTGTTCCTGTCCTGTCTTCCCTGTTGATTGCTTCCCAGGTGTGTCTCATTCCTGCGTATTTAAGTCCACCTGTTGTCTTTGTCTCTTGTCGGGTCCTTGTCTAATGATAGTTCGTCTGCCGGCACAGTTGAACTGTGAAGTCCTGTGTTGGCTTTAGCTCGTCGTGTCAGTCTTTGTTGAATTCAGGTGCTACCGGTGCTGAGCCTCTGTGTTTCCGCTCCAGACTGTTTTTGAGATTTTCTCTTCATTAAATTAATCATCTTCATCTCAAGCTGGGTCCCTGTGCTCATTCTCACCACCACCAACCACACCTCATGACATTTTGTCAAAAAAAAAAGTTTTTAAAGCATTTGGGCTGTTTTTAGAAACAGTAGAAACCTAAAGGGAAGTACAAAAATGTACAAAATATACATTTTGAATAATATATCCCCTTTAAAAAAATAATAAAAATCCTAACGTCAGTCAAAGATAACCTGAGTGAGTACAAGAAAGTACTCAAAACTGTTTTTGATTCAGTGTCAGCACCCAAAGCCCAGTGCCTGTCAGAACCTGTCTGAAAACACGAAGCAGGCTAAAAGAAGCAGCACATCACGCAATAAAGAGCAAATGAGAAACAGTTACTGACATCCATCAGCCTGGGAGGCAGAACAATAGTTCTTGGCTCAGACGGTCCAGGTTTGGGCCTGAATGGGTCGGCCATCGTTACATCCTGTTATGACCAAAGACGGGTCGGTGTTGGGTCCAATAGAGACAGTTATTTGCTGTTCAGCCGGTCTGTAGGTGCGTCATGACTCACTTTCCTGGCTTTGTTTGTTTTCCTCAGGCAACTTATTGGAAGGTGGAAACTCACGACCACTTCACTGCAAAAACACAAAATCTGACCAAATACTTTGGTTCAGTTTGGTGTAAATATCTTAGTACACTTGGAATAAGACAACTAACTTACAAGCAACTTTATAGCAAGAAATATGAGAATGTTTTAAGTCAATAATGTCTTAATATTGATGAAAAAGTATTAGTTCTACTGTCAGATCATTTCTACTTATAATAAGACATTTTTCCCATTTTATCAGTGAAATGATCAGCCAGTGGAACTAAAACTTTTTATCAATATTAAGACATTATTGACCTAAAACAAACTCCTATATCTTACTAAAATGTTACTTTTAAGTTGGTTTAGTCTTTAATTGCTTATTCTGAAGATTAATTAAGTAGTTTACAGTTACATAAATAGCCGATTAATCATAACTGAGCAGATTAATTGTTTCAGTTGTAATTGAGATGTTGCCAATTTTTCGCCGAGTCGTCATATGTGTGTTTACCAATTCTTCTTTTCCGGATTTTCTCTCCAGTTTGCATGAAATGACTTCAGGCAAAACAAAAAACTGATCAATAACTCAAATAATCTTTGAACTTAAATTCAGACAGTGATTTATTTCAAACTGAATTTGTGCATCACTGGCCTGCAGCTTTTCTTCTCATTATAAAAACATTACAGCCTGACGCTTCTTTCCTTTTAGGTTCGGAAATCCTCGTATGGACCAGAACCAGCAGGTCGTGTTATTTATCTCCCAACCATTACAGCGCCATCCAGGCACTAAGGCAATTAATTACTGAATTATACCATGCTGGCGCACAATGAGTGCAACAGGCCCGTGGGGCTCTTTTCTCATTACCAGGTACACACTGTCCTACACGGAGGAAGCAGAGGAGGCTTTTAATAACATTTAGCATTCAGATTAAACTGCTGTATGCAGCCGATGCTCCGGCTTCCAGGATCTGAGCTCCAAAGTGGGATCAATTTACAATCCAATTAATTCAAATTGTGTGGAAACATGCTCACAAGGAGGAAAACAATCAGCTGTCCCATTAAGACAAAGACGAACGAGGAAGTGGAGGAACACCCAGAGAGACGGACAGGATGGAGTTTATGAGACATCAATGAGAAGTTTAGCGCTTTAACTTAGACAACCGGGTTTGATGTGGATGTGAAATGTGCTTCAGATCCAGATCTGAGGATTATGCTCTGCATGCAGTCATGAGAGCTCAGCAAACAGCTGAAAAGTCCTTCAAACAAACGGGGGGTTGAGAAAAGCTGCAAAGAGGAACGAGGAGGAGCGAGACATCAAATACCGAAGATAAACAGCAAACGGTGACGTCTGGAAAACAGATGGAAATGTTGATGGATGACAATATTAGCTGCACTTTCATCTGGTTAGGTGTTGGTTCACTTCAATCAAGAGAAAAATGAAAAGAACGCCTTAAAATTACAAGAAAAAAGTCAGTTTAACTAAAAAAAATCTTAAATTTTTTATGTTAAATTATCTGAAAATTACTAATTCATTCTCCTGATATTATCTCTTTATGCATGGGAAAGAGTTAGGGTAAAAAAAATAAAGAATTTTGACTTTTTTCTCAAAATTCTGAGAATAAAATTTCTGTAAAAAAAAAATCAGAATTCTGAGAAAAAAGTGAGAATTCTGAGAAAATCAAAATTCTGAGAATAAAGTTAATTATGAGAAAAAAAATCTGGATTCAGAGAGTCAAAATCCTGAGAAAAAGTCAATTATTAAATTCAACTTTAATCAAATAAATTAAAATTAATTTTGATTTATTTTGAAATAAAAAGTCTGAATTATGTTTTTTTAGTGACACTGATCCTCTTCCGTAATTCTGAATTCATTTTCACAATTAAAAAATGAAATCTGAGCCTGACTATTATATTTTGTCCTAGAACTATACCTGAATTCAACGTGTGATAAACAGAAGCTGTAAAACAAGCTTGCCAAATAAATGGCCGCCCTTGGCGCGCTGACATCACTCTGAACTATGAAAACTATGAAATCGATTTGTTGCTCAGCCCTACAACACTCAGTAAAATAATATCAGATATCGGCTCAGTTTTTCAGTGCGTCCTCGTTAAAGGTTTTCTGCACATGTAGCTGAATCTGTGTGTTTCTCTTTGTGTGTGGGTTAATTAAAGCATCTCAAAGGGGTCAACTGGTGCCACATGCTGCCGTCAACCTCCCCGCCAGCAAGGTGCTTGGCGAGACAGCGCCGGCCTCCATGGAAATCCACAGCCACTGAGGCGCCTAATGTAGCAGAAGGGGACGCAGCACGGCCCAGTTTGTCATCCTGTTGGTGCTGATTCAGACCAAATACCAAGTAGAGCAAAAACAACAAAGGCAAAGTCAGAAAAACCTCTTCAGTGCCGAGAAAGACACACAACTGAAGGATCCCTGTTAGGAAAACTGCTTTTTAAATCTGCTATACATGCAGCAATCATGTTCCGGATGAAAATGAAAAAGAAAAAGGAAAAATTATTCATCTTAGCACCTTCTCCTCTTACATCCTCGCTACCCATCACTTGTTTTATGTCCAGCAATGATCTGTGGAACGAATGCCAAGTGTATAAATCTGACAGCGGGGGACAGAATCACTGGCAGCGCTGAGCGGCGGTAAATCCAGAGACACTACGTCTTTATTATGGTGCAAATGGACGAAGCTCACAAAGACACGGCTGGAAATATGAAGTGGTGAAATAAAAGACAAGTAGTAGAAGGGAGGAGAATAACAGCACTGATATACATAAATATAAGTATAGTGTCTATAAGTAATCACACATTTTGTGACAATGTTGACCAAATAAGCAACATTTTCAATTCTAAGACTTAATCCTACTAAATTACTGTATGTGCTGATGCTACATGTTTAGCACCGAGATGCTATTGTAGGCTTGAATAGCTTTGCTGATAAGCTAACTCCTTTTAGCACAACAATAGTCTTTTCCAGCGTCCAATCACAACGCTTTTTTGAAGAAAAAATTAACCCCTAATGGGCAAAAGTGGCTTTGTCGTGATGTACCTTGTACATCAGATTTACAGACGTACAAGAAACATGTAAATACCAAACAAGAAAAGTTAAAAACAGATTTCAAAAAACTATTTTTGTTCTAGTTTCTAGTGAAAATATCTTAGAAATAAGATAAACTAACTTACAAGTAATCTTTCAGTTTGTTTCAAGTCAATAAATATTGAGGAAAAAATACTCAATCCACTGGCAGATCATTTCACTCGTAACATGGAAAAAATATTTTGTAATATGTGGAATAATCTGAACTATTACTTTTAGCTAGTCAGCTAGCAACAAAGCTAGAAATCTAGCTAGCAACAAAACTAGCTATATAAATAGAAACAAAGCTAAGTATCTTTAAACAAAGCTAGTGAGCCAAATACACAAAAACATAATATTCCAAATATCTTTAGCAAATAAAAAACATATACAAAACAAAAATAACTGATATTCAAACAGAAAATAAAGACGAGGTTTATTGATCACATTGAACAAAAATACAAAAGTAAAAAGCAAAATTAGAGAATTCTGTACAAAAAATAACATTTCCAAAGATGACAATCTCAAAAACATCAGAAAACTTGACATCCAGATTTTCAGATTTTATGCTGTGCTTCAAATAAATTTAAATAAAAGTCAAAGAGCTTGTCTGCCTTTCATCTGCCCTTCGTCTAAACTTTTCCTGATTACTCATCCTCACTTCCACCTCGCTGCGGCTCACCTCTGTCACACCACACCCCTCTGGGTTCCTGCTCTCCAACGCTGAAAATGAAGCAGCAGCAGTGACAGCAGGTGTGCTGTGACTCATACTTTTCTACAAAACGTCCTCCCAGAAAAGCTGAGGTCATCCTGAAATATAAACAATGATTTCCACAACTCTTTCCACTGTGACATAACCACCATTTAATGCAAAGCTCCCTACTGAGACATAATGTTCAGTTTTGAGGAGAAGAGGCATTGTTGTTGTTAACAGAGCTGGGATTGTTCCAGTTCACCGTTGTCATCAGGCTGCAATGCTGAGGTCATTACAGGGATTTGGAGTTGCATATTTTTGCTGAAAATAAATGGATCAATTTTGTAATGGATTCACAGGCTAACAGCCAAACAGGTTTGGAAGAATTAGTAATATCTATCAAATAAAACCATATGTGCAAGGCTGTATTTTTAGCCAGTTTTCTAAAGTTTAACCATAGAGAGTTTTTCCAGTGAAAACATGGTTAGGAGTAAAGTTTTTAATATAGTGAGATGATAATGGAGAGCTCCAGAGCCGCCAGCTAGCATCAAGACAGACAACAATGAAACTCCAGAGCCGTTTGACAAAATGATCCGATCTGCTGGTTACGGGTCAGATTATGTAACTTGGGCTACAGTAGGGAAATGCGACCCAAATTTAATTATTGTTCCCCAAAACCCACTTCCAATCTTTTCACTCAGAAATTTTGATATTAATCTAAAAAAATTCAAAAAGAAACATGGAAATTTCGGAGGTCGTTGCGTCAAAAATTTGTTAAAAAAACAAAAAAAAAAAAAAAAAAACAGAAATGTCTGTTTGAAAAGATGTCAAAGACTTACGAGAAAATTATATTTAATTATAAGATCTCAGAAATTTTCTTGCGAAAACATGGAAATTAATGAATTTCAAATGTCAAAAATTCTCGGAAGGTGAATTTGAAATCTCCAGGTTTTTTTTGTTTTTTGAGGAAATTTCCAAGATTAATCTGAAATTATACAAGTTTTTTTCTTGCAAATTTTCAACTTTTTGAAATGAGAAATTTCCTAATTTTTTTCTATTCTAGAAAATGAGGGGTTTTTTGTAGAAAAAAAAATTCTTAAACAAATTCAGGAAATTTATCTCCTTAAATGATTTATCATTTAAATGATTTATCATTTAAGGAGACGAGACCTTAAATATAGGATTTTTTTTCTTTTTTGCAAATTTTCAACTTTGTTCTCAGAAATTTCCATGTTTTTTTCTAGAAAATTACTAATATTAATCTCAAAACTTGAGGGTTTTTTTTTTCTTCTTGGAAATTTCCGATTTTTCAAACTCTGAAATGTCAGAGTTTTTCCTGAACATTTCTGGGATTAATTTCAATGTATGATTATTTTTGATGGAAATTTACCCCATCTTTTTGTTTTCCGGTTACAGCGGCCCTAATATGCCATCATACGTTGCGGATCAAACGATTATGAAAAAGTGTTTGTGTTTGCTTCCATAAAAGCCGTGATGTGCTGCTGCGGCAGTCATTTTCTCTGATGAGTTCATGAAGAGCAGCTGTAACCGACTGTGGGAAGTCGTGATAAATAATGAAGGCCTGTGTGCGCCGCTGAGGCGAGGCAGACAGCTCCAGATGTTGGAATAAAAGATAAGTAGGTCAGGTGTCTAGTTGATGCCCGATCAAACTGTGACATGACGAGGAAGATGAACTTTTGTCTAAACCATGAAGCAGATGGTCAGAATTTGCTCAGACCTGTAAAGCGAAGCTAAGTGGTGAGCGTTTGCAGTCCATTAAAGGTCAAGAAGCCAAGTGAACGACTGCAGGGCCATGTTGTATGATGAAGACCTTCACAGGCTTTCTAACGCAGTCTGAAATACCAAACATCAATCAGCGTTCACACCTGGCTCAGATATAAATCCCATGGATCATCAGCTGATCCCGCTGCTTAGCGACACACACCTTCAGACCGATCGTCAATCATCCCCGGATCATTAGACTGTGACTCTGGAAGCGCCGCCTTCGCTCAGACATTTTGGGAAACGTTTATGAATGCCTTATTAAATCGCTCCATGGTAACTGCAAACAGAATCGTCTTCTAATGAAGGATTCAGTGATTTCATCAACCAAACAGAAAAAAAAATGATTTTAAAAAACAATAACTCAGCATGTGCTAAAATTTAAGCTGTTTTATTGTCACATTGCTAGATATTACACTTGAAATAAAACAAAACTAACTTACAAGTAATTTTTTAGCAAGATGTTTGCTTGTTTCAAATAAATAATGATTTAAACTGGCAGATTATTTCACTTATAACATGGGGAAATTTATTGTTGTAAGTGAAATAATCTGGCAGTTGAACTAGCATTTTTTGTATCAATATTAAGAAATTATTGACTTAAAACAAGCTCCTATATCTTTCTGAAAAGTTACTTGTAAGTTAGTTTTGTCTTATTTCAAGAGTATGAAGATATTTGCACTAGAAACTAAACAAAAATACCTGGTAATATTTTGTTTTTGCAAAGAAAAACAAGTAAGTTTAAAAATCACTGAACGTCTGCCAGTTAAAACTGCAGTGAAAGGCGAGTATTCACTCAAATGCACACCACACTTTTCAGGTTTTTATTTGCAAAAAAAGTGAAATATTTGTGCTGTCCAGCTGACGTTCTGTGATCCACAGAGAGACTGAAACTCAGCGCTGCATTACTTGGATAAATTTAATTTCCCATGAGGGAGAGCCAGAAACGTGGAACAATGAGGTAAAGACGAGGTTTATAGTGGCAGAAAAAAACTCTCAAAAACGGAGACACTTCCTGTAGAAATGCACCCAACAGCCTCTGAAAGGCAGCTCCAGCGTCTTCATACGGGGATTTGTTGCTGCTGTTTTCTCATTCCTGCTCCCGGCTCTCCATCCAGCCTCTGTAATCCTAAGTATGCAGAGCCGCATCCACCGGGCCTTAATGACTGTTTCTGATGAACGCAGGGAACCTGTGACGAGGAATTCCTGAAAAGGATCCAATCTGAATCCATCACCGTCGCTCCCGGTGGCCCTGTTGTTTAGAGGGAAGCGTCTCTGCTGATGATGGATGCCGTTATTTTCCGCTTGCTGGGTGGATTGTAAACAGTGACGAATGGTGAGGGCTAATGCGTGGCGTATTGTCGGAGGCAAATCATTTACCTTGCTTTCACAATCCGTTAGAGGGGAGAAGTTGGGAATGTAAAGCTGAACAAAGACGTTACACTGCAAAAACACAAAGTCTTACCAAGTAGTTTTAGTCTAGTTTCTAGCACAAATGTCTTGAATTCAGAGATGAACCGATCCGATATCAATATCTGTATCGGTCCTGATATTGACAGTCTAATTCTATGTTTTATTATTTGTTTTACATTATAAATTCTTTCCATTTGTCAGGTTTGTTACAGTTTGATTTTGTCCATTTCAGTTCAGTCCGTAACAATAAAGCAATTAATTGATTAATTGAATGATAAGTTAAAACAAATTCAATCGTTTCTATCTGTCTAATTTATCGATTTTCTTTTCCCAATCAAAACCTGGATGATAAAACTCTTCAGTCTGGTGTTTTGGTCTCAACTTGCCTTTTCCATGCAGGACAGTTTCATTTATAATTCATTTTATTAGTTTTTTCTGATGTTTTGTTTATTTATTCTGGATATTTAAAATATCGTCTAGTTCCAGTGTTAATACAATTATTCCATAAAAAACTGGAAAACTGCAAAAAAAAAATTCTTAACCAAAGTTATTAAAAAGCAGCTGAATGGTTGAATAGTTGGGAGCAAAGTTACATGCAGATATGACTGAAACGATTAATCGTCAACTAATTTAGCAATCGATTAATCGTTAACAGACAGAAAAAACAGTAGTAGTTAAGCCAAAACTCTAGAAAAATATACATTTTGCATTTACAGGATTTGAACCATGTGAAGCTAAAACTGTCACCTTATGGGTAGAACAGATTTACAAACAAAGATGGGATTTTTATTTTAAATACAAAATGTCTGTATTTTTGGTAGAGTTTTGGCTTAACTACTGCTTTCAATATGTTGGTCTTTCAAAAGATTGCCTTTTTTTGAGTCTGTGTATCCAGTTAACAATTAATCAGTAGCTAAATTAGTTGACGATTACGTCAACAATCAATTAATCGCGATTAATCTGATTAAACAGTAATATGTTTTTCAATTTCTGAAGTCAAAATCTTGTTTTCTTCTACCACAGTGATACTGAATCTTCCTCAGAAACACGGGTGGATCAGATGCCAGGACATGTTCACCTCAGCGGGAGAAGTTTAAAGCATTTACATTTTGCATTTAAGATAAAAACACTTTTGTCTGTAAATACGTTTCACCCAAATCTCCTTGCAAAGCAGTTAAAGCTTCACCTGGTTCAGATTTACTAAGCGAGTGCAACATGATCGCATTATTGGCAATAAAGTTATTTAAATACAGAATTTAATCATTTGTTTATTAGCAAACTTTAAGGTATTTCTCACATCGTTTTTAAAAAGGCCAATTTTTAATCCGATTAATTGATTAATCGTCAGAATAATCGATCCTCCACCTCTCTAGCAGACAGCACACACTGACAGTTGATGTTGTGACAAGGCAAAATATGAAAATTTTCAACAAGCATGAGTTGTTCTGCAAAGCTAAGAGTCAACACTGTAAATATTGACTTTAACATCCGTCATGAGGATTTGTCTGTAGTCATTCTGACTGGCTGTCTGCTGCACATGCACCGACTCAGGGTTTCCTGTCACTTCCTGTTTTGGTCTGCTGGGTTTGAGCGAGACTAAACAACTTCCTTCTCTCAGCCTTATCTTCACACAGAGCGAAACTCACAGCACAGATAAGGATTATGAAATTATTAAACATAGCGGAGGGAAGGTACGAGTCTTTTATGCTCTCGTAAGCTCAAAACAACCATAAAAACACACGAGCAACAACTTAGATAAGAGAAACTTAAGACGCTGTGAAATAACCAAGAAATGTCCAAACCTTTCCTGACCCACTAGGGAAGAAAATGGATGGATGTTCATACCTTTAACTAAAACAGGAAAAAAGATAAACACTCCAGGGAGAAATGGGACTAAATCTCGGTAGAGAGGAAACAAACTCAATCAATATGCTAAAAACTCTTGACAGAAATCACCCAAGAAACCGTAAAGGCCGTTTTCTCCCAACAGATGGGAACCAATTAGCCACCTGACTCCCAGAAAACACTTGGGCAGCCGTGTGGAGCCGAGATGCAAATGAATCACCAGAGGAAGGTGGAAGTGGACCTGCCAGCATCCTGGGAGAGGAGAAATTAATGAAGGAGACTGAGGAGGAGGACAAGGAGGAAGACTTCTGTAAAACAGGGAGAAAATAAAGCAGGAAATGATGTATGGCGAGCAAGGAGGAGCGAACTGAAGACCCAGAAAGGTTAATGCAACAAGCAGCAGAGGGCAGAAACTAAATCCTGACAAATTCAACTGGAAATCAGACATAAAAAAACCTTCCTGCAGCTTTTGTTCACACAGAAACACAGTTTTAACTAAAAATGCACTCAAATGGTGTAGAAGGTCCACCACGCCAAGTGGTGGCGCTGTAGCACTTCCAGACAACAACGATGTAGTGGTAATTTAAAATGACATGGTGGCTAAAACAAATACAAAATAAAGAATTAATGAGTCAGGTTGTGTTTCATACGATGGCGTATTAGGGCCAATCAATCAATCAATCAATCAATCAATCAATCAAGTGTATTTGTGTAGCACATTTCAGCAACAAGGCAGTTCAAAATGCATTAAATCATAAAAACACGAAAATACAAAGTCAAATAAACACAGCACACAGTCAACAGTGACAAAAACAGGAAGCAATAATTTTTAGATTGTCAGAAATTTTCCAGAAACAATTTGGAAATCACTGAGCTCTAAAAGTAAATAAGTAAGTAAATAAATAAATAAATAAATAAATAAATAAATAAATAAAAATATTTTGAAACTCAGAAATTCTCCAAAAGTTGAAAATGTTTTCTTTACGAGCTCAAATTTTTTTTTTTTTCTACAACTTTTCTGAGATTTTTTTCCTCAAAAATGTTAAACTTTTGGATCTTAGACATTTTTAGTCTTTGCTAGAAAATTTCTAAGATTAATCTCAACATTTCTGAGTTTTTTAAATGGAAATTTACTCCTGATTTTTATCTACAATGGCAATTAATACGTATAATTTCTGGTCTTCCAAGACGCCACATCCATGTGGACGGACAGCCTGAGCATTAAATAAAAACTTTTGCTGACATGCCTGTTGTCATTTCTGTGTGGATTGTACTGATGCATCCCGTTTCGTTAGCATTACAGGCTAACCATTTTCATAACGTTACATTAAACTTCAAATGGATTGTAAATAGGCTTAAAATAAAATAAATAAACAATAAAAGAGCTGCAGCTGACGATTATTTTAGTAATTGATTATTCTAATTGTTAATCAATTAATCGTCAGAGTAATCGATGAATCAGAGTAAAAAATTGCATCATTCTGCTTATTTTTTATTCATCCTGTTAAATGTGAACAGATTCACATACAAAGAAAGAACTTTTATTTTATTTACAAAAAGTATTTTTGTACATTTTTGGCTTACCTGCTGCTCTGAATGTGTTGTTTGTTTAATAAATAACCTTATTTGAGTCTGAACACCTTGGTTAACTATTAATCGTTTGCTAAATTAGTTGACGATTATTTGAATAATCGATTAATCACAATTAATCTGATTAAACAGTTATATATTTTTCAGTGTAATACAATTTCAGAAGCTAAAATCTTGTTTTTTTCTACCACAGTAAAACTGAATCTTCCTCATTATCCAACAGAGACAGAAAACAAACAAAAACAGAAACACAGGTGGGTAAGATGCCAAGACAGGTTAACCTTAGATTTAAAGCAGCAAATGCATCTTCAGCTCGGCTCCTTAATAAAATTTAAAAGCAATGTTTGTCTTTACATCCTCTGGCTCCTCACACAAGTCAGGCAGCAGTGAGATAAAGCAAATACCTTTAAGTGTGGGCGATATTAAGAGACATATTCCTCCTGAGGGTTCAGAATCCCGTAGATCTGCATAATCAGGAGCGTTTCGGAGACCGACGTGAAAATAAAGGAAGAGCCTGGATGAGGTTTGCAAAAATCTACATCCAAATCTACTGCAAGTTGCTTGTGTTTTCTAGCAGAATCATGATGTTAAGGAAAATTAGGAAGTTAATTTGGAAACAAAGACTCTGTAGCAGCAGATTTCTCCTATAGATTATTGATCACCGATTACAGAGTACTGAAGCAGGTAAATGGTGTTGATGTGAAGTGGAATCCATTAGGTCCAACTGAGAGCAACAAAGAGCCAAACAGCAAAAGACTTTAAAAGTAAATTCAGTACAACAGCTTCTTTATCAGCCTGATGTTGGAGCTCAAATGTTGCATTTCTTTACAAAAACACCTTATGACTAACAATTAATCAATTATTCTGACGATTAATCAATTAATCAGACAAAAATGGGCACATTCTGCTGGTTTTCATTTAACCACTCATTTTTTATGAGGTATTAGACATAAATTAAAAGATGCAACTAAATAAGTAAATCAATTATTTTTTAAGTAAGAAAAGAAACATTTTGTTGCAAAAATGCAGTAACACCATTCCTTCAGTGAATGCTTGATAGCAAATGATGCAGCTAAAAAATCCTCCTAAAATCAATATACGATACTGTTGAATATTTTTTTGATTAACTGATTAATAATTGGACAGCAAAAGGTGCTTAATAGGTGATTTTTTTTTTAACTGAATTTGAAAAATGTGAAGCTAAAACTACTTTTTAATGGGATTTTTTTCATCTTAAGTCCAAAATGTTAATATTTTTTGTACAGTTTTGGATTACTTACTGGTCTGAATGGGTTGTTCTTTCAGAAAAATTGATTTTTTAGTCTGTAAAGTCCAGCTAACGATTAATGGATTACTAAATTAGTTGACAATTATTGATTAATCATGATTCATCGCTACAGACATTTTTAGATCCTTAAGACTTTTTCATACTTTTCACTGGAAACTACTAAATTTATTGTCTTATCACCACTTGTTCCATGAAAAAACAAGGTAAAATGGTTAAAATGACCTATTTAGTAACTAGAGTTCACAAGTTTGTAAATTAACCTCAGTCACAATGCAGATGAAATTCTGACTGAAGATTTGCCATAGCAAACAAATAAAAGAGCGTCCTCTGCTCAGACGAGACCAGAATGAAAGTTTGCAGGCTGCATATAAAACTAAAGCAGCCACTTTATTATACACTAAACCCACATGGAGGTAAGAGAAAATATCCTGTAAGAATATTTTTTTCCACCTGGTAGCCAAGCAGACTCAGTTTGATTTGGGACCCAAGTTGTAACATTTGTTACATTTTCAGAAGCTGCAGTTTGTTTTCTCACTGCACTGAGTCAAATCAAAAACACCCTTTGAAAAACCTGTTCCCCTCCTCGCCTGTGGGGGCGCTGCACCAAGAACCGCTGAAGGAAACATGAAAACCTCTGAAGAAGACACTGAGCACAATTTCCTTCTTAAAATGCAAACAAAAATGGAGTAGAGCTAGATTTTAGTGGTTGGAGGATTTCTCTTTTTGTGTTTGGTAAAAAACCACAAGCCATTTCCTGTATTTACCCAGAATGCCCTGCACTGTAGTCCACTTCCTGCTTTTGAAGCAGCTGCCAGTCCGGGTGGCGTTCACAAATGCATTCAAACCACATCGGAGCTCACTACAACCAAACCGAGACCTAGAGTTGTAGGCTGACCAGAGTTCACAGCTCCACAAACAGACTGGAGTTCAGTTAAAGTAAACTAAACCAGCCTCGTATGAATCAACCTTAAGGCTGCAGAAGACTTGAAATTGGGGTGGAGGTTCACCTTCCAGCAACACACCCACCCTAAACATGCAACTAGAGATACAACAGATGGTTCATATCAAATTATATTCATCTGTTAGATGTCCTAGTCAAAGTCTAAACTAAAATTCAATAGGAGAATCTGTAACAATACTTAGAAAATCTTGTTGAAGACGCTCTCCAACTAACCTGATTAAATTTGAACTATTTTGCAGAAAAAAATAGCTTTAGCTTCAAATTCTGTGGTTGTGCAAAGCTTGAAATTTGAGACAAAATTATGAAAATAGGAATAAAAGTCTAAGAGGTAAGTATAATATTCCCACTGCTGAAGGGATAAAGAGACATTGGTAGGAAATCAAAAGCTAAATTCTTTATCTGGATTGAACAAATACATAAAATGCCAACTAGAACTAATTATTCTGACATATTGTGGCGCCCCCTCTAGCATGGCGCCCTTATTCGTCGCATATAGCGCATCCGCACTTTTTGCACCACTAACCTGAATCTTCAAACAGCACATCTTGTCCAAACAACCGAGCAACTGCTCCATCTGACAGAGAGCAACCTGCTGACTGTCGCCTCCACAGAGGGACACAAAGAAAACCCAGGGAAGAGGGAAAGTGCTCACCAAGCAGTAAAGGTTTACAGCTTGTAGAACAAGGACCGAAATGGGCTCAAACTCATCAGAACACACTAATCCTGCAGCCTATTACTCTGACTGAGAATTAAAGTGTCTTAAATATTGGATGGGGTCCGGCAGCTGTTAAAGGGGCCAAAGAGATATCAGGAAAAAGATCCAGAAACCAAGATATGAGCCGATTTCACATTAAATAAGCTTTTATATCTTAAGATAAGCATCGCAGATATTCCCTGTGGCATAAACGTATTAGAAATAACCAATCTAAATCAATTTTACAACAAAAAGCTGATTGTTTTAAAAGGGGAAGGCGTCTGCAAAGTGGCGGAAGAGAGATGAAGCTTATCAGAGCCACAATCAGGGTGGAAACATGGTCAGAGGACCTGAGGTTATGAGGAGCCTGAAAGCAGCGAAACAAAGAGATTAAAACTGCGTCCCAACGCATCTTAATATCTGGAGTGTAACCACCGCGCTGCGTGGCAGCAAATAAACAGGATGCACATGCAAAAGTCTGCAGACAAAACCACTAAATGTCACGTTGGGTGCAAAACGACGCAGAGACAACTTGTTTGTTGAGATTCCGGATAAAATGTGAACACATGAGCACTCACCGTCCTCTGGTCCGTCCAGCCGGCCGTGTGTCGGGGCTCCGCTCCGGGTTGGGAACCAGTTGGTGCGCGTTTGGGCTTGTTTAGTGGGCGGCGTGGCTCCTCACCAGTGTTTTCCACCCACAAGGAGAGGATAGGGGAGAAAAAATCACAACAACACAGCAGAGAGCCCTCCCACTGCTTCCACTCCTCCTGTTTGTGCCGCCGGGTTTAATGCGCTAAAACGCGTCTGCGGACGGAGACAGGAAGCGGGCGGAGCTGAGAGCGGCTCCGGCGGGCAGCCTGGACCCCTGCTGCACCGCTGCGCTCCGGAGGCTGGCAGGCTGGATGGAAAAGGAAGAAATGTCCATGGGGCGTTGAGGAACTGCATGCTTCAGAGCGGGTCTCGCTGCTCAAATTTAAGGTTTCCATCTGAAAACAGCCATGAATAATGACCTAGTTTCAGCTCTGATTCAGGTGCATCCAAATCAAAAAGGTAGCTCACTCCAAAACCGGACCCTTATATATGTCATTCACTGAAATATTTTCTTCTTTTAATTTGTAGATAAAAACAAGTGAAATTAAAGGTTCAGTATTATTTAAAATCGATTTTTTTAAATTATTATTTTTATTTATTGTTTTTTTTTAGATTTACATAATTTTCTAATGCTATTCCCTCACCAACAACATTCCTGGAGAGCTGATTTGATTATTTCATGCATGTTTCAGAAATCCTTTAATCTCCTTGGCAACCATTCAGCTAGATGGGCCAAGCCCCGTCTTCAAGACGAAGCTCCTCCCCCACTCAGCTCCTTCAGACTAGCCAGCAGCAATTAGCAAACACCTTATAATGAACTGCTGAGCTCATTATAAGGAGCTGCTGCTCAGTGGAGGAGACATGTTGGGATGACTTCCTGAAGGCGGAGCTTCAGAAAGAGCAGGAGCTTCTTAAAGAGACAGAGGCCCAATTTCAAGGTGTTAAATTACAGTCATAATTGATGTAATGTAGTTTGTTAAAAAACGTAAAAATACATTCCTCTGGCTGATTACAATCTCTTCAGTGCAAAGGTGTAAATGCTTTATTCATAACCTGTTAGTGTAAGAAAATAATATATTTTAAGCAAAACTGAGGTAGTGTTTACCTCAACAGTAAAGTGACAAACAGCAGGTGTGATAATTCAAATACTAGAACCAGGAGTCAGAAACACTAACAAAGAATGAAACTTAAAAAAATCAAACAGATTAAATTATAAGTAAAGCTTAAAAAACATCTCAGTTCTGTTTAATAGTTTATTTCCTGTAATGTTGCAGCATAAGAAGCTAAATTATCTTTTTGTTTTATTGGCAAATCTAATTTAATTTGAAATATTAAAAGTTTCTGTTATGCATTTTCACTCCGTTGCTCTTTAAATTAACTTTTAATATCAAAAAGAATAAGTCTTGGTATGAAAATTATTATAATTGTGAAATCCCTCCAAGGAGATTAAGACTATAACAGTCGGCGTTGTGTTGCTCTGAGTGTTCCTGCAGGAGGTTTGGATTTGCTCCATTTCACCACCATCACATTAAACAATAGAATTACATGTTGTGATTGAAAAGTAATTAAAAACAGAAGCAATTATGCTTAATAAGAAACTAGCAACAACACATGCAGGGACTGGTGAGTAAAAATCGATGTGCTTTAATGTTTTAGAGGCTACCTGAGTTCACCGAGTATATCGCAGCAACGTAAGCACTCCTTGAAATATTAGCTTTAATTAAGGAGGATAATGGATTTAAATTTCTCATGCATCAAGCTTCAAATATGGCATCCCTTCCCAGGAGTCGATAAATGTCTGATATTGCTTCAGGCTGCAGGACACTTTGGGAAATCTTCTCCAAGAGTGAGTTAATGAAAATAGATAAGCCTCTGAAATGCTAATGTTGACTTTTGGTGCCTAAATGCGGCAGCAGCTCTGGGGAACCTGCTTCAGAGAACGTCACACTGTTTGTTAGAAAGATTTATCGCCTCCACCTCACAGACATGTTTTTTCTGAATCATTCAGAGACAAATTGATTTACAGGAACCAACAAGTTGATTCTTGGGGTCATTTTCAAGTTTCTCTCTGTCCTTCTTTATCAATTTTTTTTTATTTATCCTGCAAAAAAAAATTACCGTGATCAAACCCTACATGTACGGAAACGGATTAGTGCTACTTAAAAAAATCTGACATTTTTTTCTCAGAATTCTGACATTTTATACAAATTCCTGCTTTTTTCAGAATTCTGACTTTTTCTCAAAATTAAAATTTTTCCGGAATTATGACGTTTCAGAATTTGGACTTAAATCTCAGAATTCTGACTTTTTATCTCAGAAATCAGTTTTTTTCTCAGAATTTTGACATTTTTTCAGGATTCTGACTAACCTCGATTTTTGACTTCTTCTGGAATTTTGACTGTTTCAGAATTCTGAAATTTTTTTCTCAAAATTCTGTTTGACTTTTGACTTAATCGCTGCATTCTGACTTTTTTCCCTCTGAATTCTGATTATTTTTCAGAATTTGGAGTTTAATATCAGAATATTTTTTTCTGACGTTTTTTCAGAATTCTAACAAAACTCAATTTTGACTCTTTTTTTTAGAATTTTTACTTTTTCTAAATTCTAACTTTGTTCTCAGAATTCTTAAATTTTTCGGAATACAGATTTCAATCTCAGAATTTAGATGTTTTTTCTCAGAAACAGAATTGTTTACGTTGTTTATGCCCCATCAAGCTAATCTAGTTTTAAGAAAGCAAATTTACCAAATAAATTTGGGACAGGATAAAGTGCAGGTTTACAAATCATACAAGAAATAAGAAACTTGATTATTTTCATACAAACAACATAATTGACATACACCTCTGAATGTTTGGTTATTGATTTGAATTTTGACATAGATTCACTCAGAGTTAGGATTCTGAGTTTAAAGTCGGAATTTAATGTAATCTGTTTTTCTTGTTGGCCCTAATCTTCTTCCGTATCCACGTGTGGCCGCGCTGCTGGCAATTAATTAAGGAGGGAACATGCAGAGCCTGTCAGTCATCAGCACAGCATGTCAATGATCTGACCATCAACGACTTAATTGGCGTTTGGAGGATAGACTGCTTCTCCCCGATCACTGAAGGCTGAATCAGCAGACAGAATACAAACTTCTGACTTCATGTCTCAGTCAGTGACTGTTAAAGTTCATCTGATGATTATTTTTTATCCAATCTGTGTTCTTGTGGTGACAGGAAGTTTTAGCTTAAATAACTGAAATAAATGGCTTAACTAATGGAGACTTGTCAGGGGATAAAGGAATTAATTCTCGAGTGAAAGGTTTTTTAGCGTTGTCGCAGGTTTTAGGTCATTTTTTTTATAACACCACCAATCAGAGGGCAACACCGGTCAGAACTTTTCATTTCTTAAATGAATCCACAGTTAGCTGTACCAATAGATTTATACAGATAGTAAAAATACTGTTGGCTGTTGTTTTTCTAAATTTAAATAAATTATTGTGCCAAGGCTGTTATGTGTGAACTCTGGTCCACCTACAAGCCTCAGTCTCGGTTCAGTTGAAGCAAACTCTGGTGCAATTCAACTACTTATGTGAACGCCAAGCAGACTGAAGAATGCTCCAAAAGCAGGAAGTGGGCTACAGTGAAAGGAATTCTGGGTAAATACAACCAAAACAAACACCAGCCTAGCGCTAGTGAGAGAAATGGTTCATGGTGTTTTGATAAAGAGAAATCCTACAACCACTAAAGTCTGACGCCACTCCATTGTTTTCACATTTTGTGAAGACGGAAGCTGCTCTCAGTGTCTTCTTCAGAGTTTTTTGTGTCGTTTCCTTCAGTGGTTCTTGGTGCAGTGCCCCCACAGGCGAGGAGGGGAACAGGTTTCTGAAAAGTAAAATGTAACCAATGTTTAAATTCTGTCCTGGTTCAAATTGAATCCACCGGACTATCATGTGGGAAAACAGCCGTAGATGCTCATTCACATCCTCCAAACGAGCCAAACTTTCAACTAGAGTTTAATTAAAGCGAATCAAAGAGGCCTGGTGTTAATACACCCTGCATCTAGTCAGTTTCCTCTTTTTCTTTGCTCGTTTAACTGAGTGATCACAACACATTTTCTTTGCACAGATCTCAGAAATCAGGTCAGCCTCAGTAGAAATGGGATGAGGGCTGAGATCAAAGCTGGCACACTTCTGCAGCTCTCCTCTTCCCCGACTTTTACATCATGAAGCATCAGCCACCTGCTACCGTTTCAGGTGAAACAAAGCCACTGAATGAGGCTGAAGTGGGAGTTTCTCCTCGACACAGTTTGAGTTATCAGAGACGGAGCGTGCCTGCTAATTACATTCACAAGTCGGCTTCAGAAGCTTCAAAGGCCGCTCCTCCTCCTCCATAAACTTCAAATTGCCTATTGTGCTTTCAGCTCGACGATCCGACTGATTCGCTGTGACAATTTCCAGACTAGTGAGCTTTTGGTTGGTTTTCCTGCCGCCTTCCTTATTTCTTCTTGTTATGTAAAGTGCGTGTCAAGTGTTAGTCTCATGTACGTCAAGTGGAAAGTGTGTGTGTGCACGACTCGTTCCCAAGACAACTTCAGGAGAAAGAAAAGTTGCTGTTACTTTTCATTCAGGGAAGTTTGTTTAAAGCTTTTCCCCCTTTTTCAGAGGCGGTGAGTCATCTTCTCGTTTCTTTCAGTTGAAAACTGGGAAGGAAAAATCATGTGGGAGGATCCGTTTTATTCTCAGAGAAAGGATGTCAACGATTCAGCAATAATTCAGACCGACTGTAAAATAGATAATAGGAGCTGCAATTTCTTGATTCATTAATCTTTGAATGTGATTATTTTCTGTTTGAGGGGACAACTCAAGTTATTTCTGGATGGTTAAATAAATCATTTGTATCCAAGCATTTATCACTCAAAGTTGGATTTTTTGTGGTATTTCTCTTTTTAAAATTGCACACAGCATAAATTATACATAACTAAAGCTTGTGTATAATTTATACACAAGCTGTACTTGTGCATAAAGTACAAAGTGATATATACACAAAATGTACTGGTGTACTTTATGCACAAGCTCAATGTTATGCGTTATCTTTTATAAATTCATTTTGAGTAAATAATGAGAATATTTAAAATTAGACAGTGAGAAAGAAATGTGTTTGTCTTTTTATTAAGTGTAAGAAAATATCTGGTTTCAACTGTAAATAAAGTTTTCCAAATGATTTTTACGACAGAGTATAACAGCCATCACTGACAGCAAAAACTAGACATTTCCACTAATAAAATCAGAATTTTTTCTAGAAAAAATACAAAAGTTGAAAATTTGCTGGGGGGGAAAAAAATCATATTTTCAAACTCTGAAAATTTCCAAAAAGTCAGAAATGTTTGAATTTTTAAATTTCTATACTTTTTCTACAAAGAATATCAGAGGTTTTTTTTTTTTCTAAATTTCAGAAAGTTTGAGGTTCATCTCAGAAATATTTAGACGAAACTTGCAAATTTCCAAGACTGAAAATTAAAAAAATTCACATTTCAAGTTCAGAAATGTCCAAGTTTTTCTAGTAAACGTCTGAGATCAATTTCAGAGTTTCTTTTTTTAGCAAATGTTTTAGCTTTTCAAGCTCAGAAAATTTGTTGTGTGTTTTTTTTTTTTTTTTTGAAAATTCTGAGATTAATCTAAAAAAAATTCTGGCAAATTTTTGACTTTTCAAACTCAGAAATTCTCCATTTTTTTATTCTGAGATTATTCTAAAATATTATTTTTTCTATAAAATTGTTGACTTTTCAATCAGTTTGATTTCTTATTTTTACTAGAAAATTTCTGAGATTAATCTAAATATTTATGTTTGTTGGCAGACTTTTACTACTTTCCTTTCTTTCCATCTACAAATTCCCCAGTAAGTTGTTATAGATTTCACAGGATGTCATTAGATCCTCCGGTTCTCTGCCGCTCTTCATCTTCCAAATGATGCTCGGCTTTTTAAATAGTCTCATTATATTCAGGTCCGAACCGCAGCAGAAATGAAATGGCACAGAGGAATAAGGTTGTGTTTATAAACCGGGTCGAGTTTTTCTTTCACAGTCGCTGTGGATAATTTCCTGGCCCACTGGTTTCACATCATGACCTCTTGTTTGGTGACCTTATCATGTGTTCTCACAGTTTTATAGAAACTGGGGATCATTGCTGCTGCTACATGACATGAACTCACACAAACCACCATGCAAAAGTATTCACGCTATTTGACCCTTTTTCACATTTTGTCACGGGAAAATCAAACTTCAACACATTTCATTAGGATTTTATGTTATATCTGAACACAATCTAGTAAAAAAAATTGTGAAAATTAACAGTAATTTGAATATTTTCAATAAATATAATATTTTTTAATAAAATCCACTTATTTAACAAACAGAGTCTGGCTTGTTTAATTCAACTTAAGTATTTCTTGCAGCAGTCAATCTTGCAACCAATCTGAAAATCCCTCTGACTGAAGACTGTCATGATTTGCTAGCATCTCAAAATGAAGCCAACAAAAAGAATATTTCACATCAACATGGATCAGTTGCTAGCTAGTGCTGCTAATCCAGCTCCTTTGTTTTTGCCGCTCCTCTTTAGATCTCTGTCTGGCTGAATGGTTAGAAAGATGCTGGAGTAGGGGATACGAGCCTTTATGATGGATGGAAGAGATGCTTCAAACTTCCTCCTTCTCTCTTCTCCTCAACTCCTCTAGGATTTGAGGGTCAAAGTTCGGCTTTTGAGGCGATAATTAACTGCTCCCGGTCGTAAATGCAACACCTTGTTACCACGGTAACACATCATAATCACTGTCCAAATGAAAACTCTGCAAAAACAAACTCTCGCCAAGTATTTTTGATGTAGCTTCTAGTTTCTAGACTTCAATTAAGTTTTCGGCAAGATACAGGAGCTTATTTTAAATCAATAACTTCTTAAAATTGATGGATAAACTATTGGTTCTACTGGCAGATTATTTCACGTATAACAAGACATTTTTCCCATGTTAGGAGTGAAATAACCTGACAGTGGAATTAAAACTTTTTCCATCAATTTTAAGGACTTAGCTTAAAAAAGCTCTTGTATCTTGCTGAAAACTTACTTGAAAGTTTACTTTGTCCTATTCCAAGTATAATATGACATTTGCACTAGAAGCCTTGGTAAGATTTTGTGTTTTTGCAGTGAACAAAGTGAGAGCAGAAATATTTCCAGCTGGACAAACTACCAAAAGTTATGATTAAAAGTCAAATCAGAACTAAAGTACGAGAGCTGCTCCATCATGTTGCTACTATGAGCTTGTGTTGTTTCAATGCAGCTGATAAAACGTTAACTCAACTAAATGTTTTATTTTGGTGAAATCAGCCATTTTTACTTAGGCTCTGATAAGAAGTTCAGAGGTAAAAATCTAAAAACAAAAAACTCCAGACTTATTTATTTCCCTCTGGAGGCTCAGCTTTCCTGCTAAGCTGATAGAAAACTCATCTGTTAAATTTGTGTAACCAGTAAAACTCTGTGAGTGTCTCATCTGCGGGATCCGTTTCGTCCCGGCAGACCCGCCGCCATAATGACGACGCTTTGATTGCAAACATTTGTCTGGCACTTTCAGTGATTTATGGTGAGAAGGACAGCGTGTGGAGAATGACCTTGTCCTCTTTGTTTCACCGTTCCTTCTGGGAACATTCATGCTGTGTTCTCTTATCAGGAACCAGGAGAGGCCAACAGGGCTTTTTTGTTACAACATGCATTTCCCACAGTTTGCATCAGCCTTAGAGCAAAGTGCTAACACAATGGAATATGTTGCTGAGTCTACTGAACACACTAACTAGCTTATTGTTCAAAGTGTTGCTGTTATCATCAGATTTATGGAAGATTAGAGATGAAAAGGTGACTTCCTTCTGCAAATTTAAGATGTATTTTAACACCAAGCTGGAAAAACATCAGAAAATAACCTTAAAGACACAACATATCTAAACTCTTTCAACAGACAGAAAGAGGATTTACTGATAAACATTTAAGATGGCTGCCTGGGCGTCCCAGAAAATTCATTCATTTATTCAGGCTAATAGAAGACTGACTTTGTAACTGTCTTTATGTGTCTCTGAAGGTTCAGGTCTAAGTCCGTTATTTCAGCCTGATCAGCTGAAATGACTCCAGATTCTTCCTCTTTAGGTTCAGTGAAACAATCTTAATCTTTCATCAATACTAAGGAATTATTCACTTAAAACAAGCTGAACTTTTACATATCACATATTTTGTTTTGTTTCTAGAAAAAATATTTTATTATACTTTGAAATAAGACAAAACTAACTTACAAGCAACTTTTCAGCAAGATACAGTAACTTTTTTAGGTCAATAATTTCTTAAAATAATTTTCTTTAAAAAAAAAAGTACAATATTTTCTGGAAGATTATTTAGCTGAAAACATGGGGAATGTTTTGTTATATGTAAAATAGCAGCCAGTGGAACTAGTAGCTTTTTAAAATCAGTATTAAGGAATTATTGACTGTAAACACGCTCCTATTTCTCAGTACAAGTTTCCTGTAAGCTGCTTGGTTTTATTTCAGGTGCACTAAAATATTTATACGAGAAACTAAACCAAACATTCTTGGTAAGATTTTGTGTTTATGTTGGAAAGTAGAGATGGAGATTGTTGGCTTCAATTTCAATTTAAATTAAAGCTCCGCGGAGCCTCAAGCGGCCCTCGCAGCCAAGCGCTGCTCAAG